>NW_020271303.1:0-236319 GCF_002803265.2 Melanaphis sacchari
GCTGCTGGCGCCCGGCCCTCCCTGGAGCCACAGCACGACGGGCGCGTCTGGCTTCCCGCTCGCGGCCGGGAAGAACCAGAAGAACATGTTGGAACCGTGCGCCTCGTCCACGGTCAGGTAACCGGCGCAGCTGTTCGATGCCGCCGCCGCGCCGTAGTTGAGGTGCACGCGGCACGCGGCTTGCGCCTCGCCTCGCCGACCGTCGCGTATCATAGGCGTCAGGTAAAGAGCCTCGCCGGCTTGCGGCGAACAACAGTATCTGTTGATGGCAAAGAACAACACGACGGCCGCGAACAACGCGACGGCGCCGACGCCGACCACAGAGACGGCGGACCACCGCCTGCACCGCCGCTCCGGGCGTTCGTCTGGCATGGCCACCGATGGCTACTGCAACTCAGACGTCGCGATGTACCGGGCCGGTATATACCCAAAAAAAAAAAAAAAATGGCAGTATGCGTACCTTTATGGGACGCGGACCGGTGTACGAGTGACCGCCGAGCGCAGTGGTCGCCGTTAGTGGTAGTACATATTTTATTATAACGTGTTATTGCGGTACACGGTCCACGTCCGCGAGTGCAGTATATTAAAAAAATATAAGTGCGTTACACCAATTGAGCGACTGCTGCTGTGGGATTGCCGCGAATTCGCGATGGACGCGCGCGAGCATCGGCTGCGGCGGCGTCGTTGGGTAAAATCAGGATTTTTTTTTCTCCGCTCAAACGCGTCAACGCCATATCGAAAAAAAATATTTCACGTGTTTTCGCCGGGGCTCCGGAGTGGGAGCGACGGAAATATTTGAAAACATTCCGTTGACGTAAACCGTCCGACAGATAAGTCGAATAACTCGGACAATCGACACGAATTCGTTAACCGAACAATGATTATTATTTTTGTGCCGTGTGATCGTTTGGCGTACCGACCGTTTAGAACGAAGCGTTTCGAACGACGAGAACCGCACACGATAGGTACGACATCGCTCGGTACGAGTCCAAAGGCAGGCGGAATGAGTGAAACGTTCCGCCGGAGATCGTATAGTGTCGTGCGATACAGCTGCAACGGCGTTCGGGGACCGCGACACTCGAGTATAATACGCGGCGGACAAAATATAACTTCGAATAATATTATTATTGTTACATCATCGCACTACGTATTACGAGCGAGATGCTGGACAACGTCCGACGTCGGTTTCCTGTACGCCGGGCTTGCCTAATCGCGTTCACACGAACAGCTGGCATGACCGCGGATTCAGACTGTCTGTGATTAGGCACACGAATAGAGGTCGTTCTCGTATACGACGAGACCATGTCGTTTGGCCGATTGCGATTAGTGATGATCGCGATTTATCTAATCGTGTTCGGTTGTTTTCAACGTTATGTTATGTAAAACACGAATAATTATCGCCCACAATCTACGACGTTTACTGCGTTAACAGCGTACCCATATCGTTTTACTGTTTACAATATATTTTATATTAAACAAACATTATTTACTATGTGTATGGGTGAACCTGCTTGTTATTGTACGCATATATTATACCGGACCGCGAGCGGCGTGCGCGTGTAGGCTAACTACTGCAGCGCCTTAGGCATAAAATACGAGTATATTGAGTATATTATGATGTTCAATGTTGTACACAATGCTTGACTGTGCAGTGTTTAATATTTCTCGAATAGTTAAATTTTCAGGTTAAATAAATTATATACGTATTTTGAAAATGTTAAGTCATAACGTCGTGTTAACGTCGCGACGATAATGTTTAAAACGGTTGAAATTTATTAACGTAATTAAAACGGAAAACGAATAATAGTTTATATTATATCTTTAAAAAACAAAACTTTAAACCGAATGATTTTAAACCCCGCATTTAATCGATAATTATTATTATTGAACGAAAACATTTTAAAACGTTAGTATGAGCCGAGCTCGCATAATGGCTCAAAAAATAAATTTCATAAAGTTTATTTTCAATATGATATAGAACAATAATAATTACGTATATTATAATGTATAGATAATACAATATATTAATAAATAATGAGTAATAACTTTATTAGGTAGGTATTGACAAAAAAATGGAAATAATCAATTCCCCAAATTTGCTGTGATTAAAATGACATAAAATATAACAATATTGATTTTTTTTTTATTATTCAAGGTTAATACGTATTATTGAAAGTAACATATTCTATGGATCAACGATCTAAATATAGATTGACCGAAGCGTTTTGTCATTGATGGTTTCTTAATGACATTTGATTAACTGCTGTTTTCAGGTAGTAAAAACATCTTTTATTAGTCAACTACTGTAGGTGGTTTCTGGTAATAAATTTTCTATAATGCTTAAGTCGATTAAAGTGTGTTCTAGTTAAAGTATAAAAAATTTCAGTCATACTTTTCTAAAAAATTGGCAAAAACAGGAAAAATTAGATGCGTAACACTAGCTTTTAATAAAAAGAAAATTGTTATATTTTATTGTAATTCATAAATGTAATTTAGAAATGTTATATATTTATAATTTTTTGTTATTGAATTATTTTAATACTTAATTTATAATATATTATTACTATTAATGATTGCAAGGGTTAAATATAAAAACATAGAAAAAGATTCTAGAATAAATATTAATAAAAATTAGGTATACATTTATTGTCTATATTGTTAAGTCAAAATATTTTAAAGTGACCTAAAATATAATAATGTATGGATGCAGAGTCTGATTTACTTTTTAGTTGGACCACATTAAAAGTATCATTTATTACTTTTTATTATTTGCACTGTAGTAAATATGAAACCGTAATCGATATAACCGATTCTGAAACCAGTTGCAGAAAAACATTTAAAAACCAAAACTTTTAGTAGTTTAGTAGAACTAGTATTTCATAATGCTTAGAACAGGAATCTATTTAAATAGATAAGCTTAATGTTTTATTTTTTTTTTATTCTTATGTTTTTATTTATCCTAAGGTTAGGTTAGGAACATTCTATTAAATTCGGATTCGTTCCAACCAAATAAACATAAGTATGTTTTTTATATACATTTTTGTTTAATATATCTGGTAGTTTTAGTTTCAAATAATTACATTTTACATCAAACAATTGATAAGGATTACATTTATCTGAAAACATACTGGTTGCATTGTTGCGCATTTCCGATATACCCATAGACCTAAATGGCTAAGTAGTAAGGTTAGGTAGAACAATAATATTGTTTTTTCCGACTAATCACTATGAAAAACCTATGAATAAAAATAAGAACTTATTTATGATTACCGTCTCACCTGGTCAAATGGTCAAACGAGTAATTTCAGGCAGTGGCCAATTATAATTATTATTTAGCATTTCATTATTTAATATTTTCAATATGAACTTGGTAATAATCTCCATCGTTTTAAAATATTTTAAAAATCTATGCAAAAGAAACAGTATACTATTGTCTATTAATTACATGTTCTTGGTGGGAACGTAATACTTTTATTAAATTATGAATATTGTTTTTGATAATTAAACTCCATTTTCTTAAAATATTATAAGTTTTTTCTAGATAAATTAATACGATTTAATTGTTGAAATGATACTAACACCATTCACAAATAATTAAAATTATATATTTTAATCGTATTATAATAAAAATTTCTAAATAATCAAAAATGAATATAACCAAAATTTTAATTTATAAAAAAAATATTAAAATTCTAACTCATCATAAAGTGTATAGTTATTTTGTTTAAAATATTATTATTAAAACACCTAATACCCAAAATTCATTTTTAATAATGATGAATACCGGGACCAAAACTTTATTTTATAATTTTAAGAACTGAACAGAACTGAAATAATTATTAAGATTCTGCTCTTTAATGATACATTGTAGTATTAAAAAAAAAATTTAAGTATGTATGATCTTTGAAATTCGTTTAAGTCAATCTATTTGTAAACTTACAATTTGATTTTTTTATTTAGTCTCATCTTTCGTATGATTCTTAAACACTTTAATAGTCCATGTAGAATTTGTTATTATCCTCATAAGTTTCAAAAATTGTAGTATTTTGATCACGTGTAATAAATACACAGTTGTCAGTTGCTACTTATTATAATATGTATATAATTATAATCACAAAAAATAAATAAATCATCTGATAAACAGTTTTTGTATCATTTAAAGTACCTATTTTATTAATATTTGGTTATTTCTTTAGTCTTTAGATACCTAATAAAATCATAATTTATTTAATATGTTATCATTTATTATATAACGTTCTCGAAACAAAATATAAATATTTAAATGTTATAGACTACAGTGAATATTTATCTTATGTGTGAGGTCAAATATAATATGTCGTGCCTAGTAAATTGACCTTAAGACCTATTATTGACAACTAATTGACCGGATGTCTTTAATCAAACCGTGCTAACAGGACAATATTGCAAATTGCGCATGTGAATATGTGATGCTAAACATAAACAACGCGTAGATCGAATCTAAATAAAATTATTACATACTCATATTATACTATAGTTACATGGAAACAGGATTTACAGTTGAGATTAATATGTATTGGTTTATGCGTAGTCAGTACTCAGTTGGTACTCAGTAGTCGATGTACAAGGAAATTACGGGGGGATGCAATTCTTCCACTTCTTTAAAAGTCATTCCAATACTAATATTTTTTAAAATTATTCGTTCCTTTTTATATTTCAAAAAATTAATTGTATAAATAATTTGAAAATCTTAATATTTTATAAACGATAAATTTTTATTTATTGAATAATTTTTATATGACCTTATAATTTTTAATAGATTATAATAATCCCTATATATATCTTAGCCCACTTTTTGTGCTATTACCTACTACTTACTATACTTTTTCATATAATAAATAATACTGTTTCTCGTAATAATAGATATATATTTTATTTTAGACCATAGTAAATAATTGAGAAAATAGGACATAGCAAACCATTTACACCATAATATAATATTCATCAAGATACTGTAAAAGTTATTATACCGATTGATGATAGCAGTGGAAGCTGTCTAATCACGCAGAGAATGCAGATACTGTTTTCAAACGCACATCTTTTGTCTTCCCAAGTAAAAACACCTGTGACATATAATATTATTATGGTATTTGTTTTTGATTTATACATCGTTTGACTATGACACAATGTCGTCAATTAACACTAAGCGTCTACGCGGACAAATAAAATGTGGTACATCCACGCGGCAAACGTAATAAATAATATACAATAAGGTGCTAGAGCAAAAACTGAAACTACGTAAATTAATCTTAATTTCACAACTCTTTATTGATATTTTGACGCGATTAAAAGTTTTTTTTAATGTACAAACTTATATAATTTTTTATTTCATATAACACAAGTAATATCTAAGCAACTAAACTCATACCAAATTTAACTAGGAATGAGCTAGAAATACATATATCTATATAATGATTAATCATGGAAAGAACACCTAACAACGAATAATACGTAACACCATTGATTATAAATAGTATTTATAATCAATGGTAACACGTAACAATTGTCAGCTACTCTAGTCTCTAGTCTCTGATTAAAATGATCGTCTAAAAAAAATTAACACAGTGGAACAGGATTGAAGTCCTAACTTTTCTCCCTCTCAGCTGTACGTTACAATTGTGGATAGAAGCATGCATGGCTGCGTACGGTACACGTGCCGCACCTGTAATTAAATATTTAATTCCTCGAATTTCGATTTCTGAACTTTCTCTAAAATTTATATTTTTATTTGTTATTTACACATTACATAATGCCTGTATTAAAATGTTTTGAATTTAATATTATATAGTGTGATATAAAATTTTCAATAAAATGTAAAATTATTAATTATAACTTTATCATTGCTGCAAAATGACCATTGCTTAGATCGAGTACCTATAAAAAAAAATTTGCCGTACCTGTACCAAAGTTCTGCGCAAACCTATGGATAAAAGAGTACAGAGAGATACTTAAAAAGAAGACAAAAGACATGTCCGTCACAGACCACATGCAGGATTTGATAGAATCGGCCATTTTATATTTGTATGGGGTTCGAACTGAACGGGCTCTAGATGAGACCAAAAAAAATATAAGGTATCTTTCTACAAACAACTAAAAGGACGTCACACCCTCATGTGTTGTCTTTGTCTTACACACATACGATATAGTACATTTTTGTTCATCAGTTTTAATAATGTGTTTTAGTTTTGATATTAAAGTAAATTGACCTATCATCAAATTTTTAATTAAGAACATTATCTATGTTTTCTCGTTAGGTTTTTACAATATTTTAATTTTTAAGTGCAGAGTTATGAACATTTTCAAGTATTTATATTTTTCATACTCATAACTCACTTAAAAATTAAAATATCGTAAATACTAACGAGAGAATACAGATAATGTTCTTAACTAAAAATTTGATAATAGGTCAATTCACTCTAATATCAAAATTAAAAGCACACTATTGAAACTGGTGAACGAAAACGTACTATGTCGTACGTGTGTAAGATGGAGACAACACATCTAGGTGCGACGTCATCTTTAGCTACAAACTTTAGACCAGGCACATTGGGCTACCTACATAAGACCTTGTATATTTTAGAAAAATTTAAAACCAATTTATTATAATTTAAATATGTATTATTTTAAATACTACGAACTTAAATAATGTGAAGGTGAACTAAAATAAAAACTAAAATTTAATCTTCGAATGCTTATATAACTTATAAAAAAATCCATGCCTGTATTTAATTGTACCTGAATTGCAACTACTTATGTAGGATTATGTATAAAATTGTTGATTTTCATGCTTTTTAACCAATTATAAATCTTCAATAAACAATAAAAAGCCCAAACAAATTTCAAATATCTATAAGTAATTTAAAATTAGATTGGATATTTTTAAAATTCCAATATATGTATACAGAAAATTATGGTGAAAGTAATAATTTTATTTACGTTTCAATGATTAATATTTTATGAATAACCAAAACATTACAAAATCGTAACTAAGTAATTTTTACTTATACGTTTATGTTTTACTTATTAAAAAGAATATTTACAATCTATGAATAGGCAAATTATAAAATGAAAAAAATACACAGAAATGATATATATACTATATACATGAGAAGGAAGGCAATTTAGTGATAGCACCTAACGCTAAATTTTTTTGTGATGATTTTTCATTTTTTTTTTTTTTTTTTGCAAATGATTTATAAATGATAATTAGTTAACCATTAATCATTCAATAAATCTCGAGACAATTATTTTCTTAAAACGGCGTGTAGGTTTTCTAGGAAGTGAGTTGGATATAAGTTTAGCAATTAGAGGGTTAGAGCGAGGCTGTAATTTAGAGTGAAATTTTTAATTATGTTTTGTGGCTAATTGCAAATTGGTTTACTGATTCAACTTTAAAGTAATTTGAAGTGAGGAGTTGGATTCGTACTATGGCGCAGAAAAAATAACGCGGAAAGTGATGGATTGGAAGGCTTGCAGGGTACATAATATTTGGGATGGTTTTGCACAACCCCATCCTACATATATTATCTTAAACTGTGGACGGCGTGGAAAACACAATATTAATAATAATAATAATAATAATAATAGTGATAAATATTATATAACGACATTGACGTCGTATTTCTATAGATAGTCTAAAATAACATGATTAGAAAAAAAAGTTTAAAATCAAAAACTACAGTATTAGCACAGAACAATATAGAAACGACACTCAATTAGCTGGGCGGTCTACTGTATCCCTACGGTACGAAGTATTGGTTTTCTAAAAGTTAAAACCGTATCCGTAATCTGACTAGATGTTGGCAATATGTATCCCTATTTGTTACGATATTATAAAAATGGAAACAATCCATTGCTCGAGTGATTTTCACGGGTCTTATGTAAAAAAACATCGCTAGAAACGAGCAAATTTGAAATTGCAATATTTGCATTTTTTTATTATCATTCAGTGTTCTCTCAACGGTTTCAACTAATTTTCAACAATATATATTGTTCTGTGATAATATTGATATTATTTATTTAAATGATAATGTATGCCACACCCGGCACACCCCCTCGGAGACCGTGTTCAAGGCCAATGTTGCCCAATTTGGTCAATATCGGACAGTGTCTATACCCTGGTATTAGAGATGTTATACAAGTACAAATTAAAATAAGAAAAGTTTAATATATCCATTTAAATTTATATTTTTTCCCTATTTAATGATAACTAATTGTTTTTAAATATTTTAAATATATTTTTTTAAATTTTTACAATGCATTAATAATTAGGTATTTAATAAGCACAGAACTCATATTATTGATGTATTATTTATAAATTTAGCTATATTAGTGCGCAATCGTATCATTGCGGACTAATAATAATTTTTGGCTAATTGGTATACTGCAACAGTCCGCAATCACGGTCTTAAAAAAGTTGCCTGATAAGAGCTAAGAAGTAAAAACTATCAGCAACTATCCGCAATTGTGTATTACAGATAAAAATATACGTATTTATATTACTGTATACTAATTTTAATTGTTTAAAAACAAGGCCAGAGACTTAATGCACTAAAAAATATTAAAAAAAATGCATGGATTTTATGCCCTAAACATTAACTATAAATACTTTAATAATATGTAAAAATGCTCTTAAACATATTTTATTTCTTAGTTAAAAAACCAAAATTAAAAATAACATAATATTTTATTTTCTTAATCCTTTATCTTTTTTAAACTTGCCTCTTAACAGAACGAAAATTCATAATATTTTGCTTATGATTAAATAATTATTAAACTTTTATCCAAATAATAGACAATTTTATTGTATTGTATGAATATAATTTTTTTTTAATATTTTCAAGTATAAACGAGCGACTTTTGTTTATTAAAATTTTTTTGTAACTTCACGACGAACGCTTAGCAATATTCAATATGTGAGAAATGCAATTAGAATAGGCCTATAGTGTTATGAAACAAATTTCTATATTATTTATGGCCGTGTTTTGAATAATTATTAAAAAAATGTGCCAACTCCAATAAGTTTCCAGCTTTACTCATATTTTTACTGACAATTATTGCCATACTCATAGGTATACGTGTTGTAATTCGGTACATTTTTGAGTAATGGTTAAATAGATTGATAGACAGATGTCCTACGATAGTGTGTGGAGTCTTTGTTTTTAAGGGACGCTAATTTTTTTTTATACGTCTAATTTATATTCATATAGTTTTCCAACTCGAATATTGATTATTCACCAGTTGCATCATTTGAATGAGGAATGAGGATCAACATGTCACGCCATGCACAATATGTGCAAACCGCGTTTTTTTATCTATAGCAGTTATTGTTATATACCATGGACCCATGGCCAAATATCCATATCGTACTATATGTCATATGACCAAAGTTACCAAAGCGTTATAACTTATAAGAGTAACAACTTTACTGATGGGTGCAGTCGTACGAAAAATGATGAGGGTAATATGATAAGCACAAAATGTATTGCTAACATGACATTTTCAAAGGGAATCAGGGGCCAGCGTTGCCACTCGCTCGCTGCACTAGCTCGGACATTCAAAACGAAAATATCACTAAGGTTAAGAAGGTAGGTCACATGCATGAAGATCATAGTCACCTGGTTAAAAAACAATGTCAATAATTTTACTAACAACGATTAATATTAATTTTCGATTATCATATCTCAGGTCCTTATCATTTTCCAGACAAGTGCTTATCACCTGCGTTTTAAAATAAATCATATCGGTGATATTTAAAAGTATTAACTGATAAAGCTTATCAACAAATTTTCTCTATTATGATAACAATTTACCGTCACCTGTCAACTAGCAAACTAAAATTAGGATTTAAGCGTATATTACTACATTAACTTTCATATAAGACGTTAAATCGTCCACGAGGTCTATTAATATAAAATATTTACCCTGGTGCAGGACGTGGTCGCAAGGCAGTTGAGTTTCAACTCGTATAGTTGAGCTCACGACTGCGTTTTACTCACTCAAACCGACGTTGACAATAAATAAAGCCCTATGTTCAAGTTACATTACCTGAGGTTGCGATCGCGGTACATGCTCTTCTGCTTTATCGCCATCTTCTCGTTCAGTATTTTGTTCCTAATGTTTCAAAACAGTCTGAGCCGGCCAGCTATTGAGACGTTGGTCACCGAAACGCACAAGCAGATCAATAACTTCAAAAACTTTAAAGTAATCGAATCCGTTATGTGGTCTGCGATCAGTGTCGTTTTTCAACACCAGCGATTTGTTTTTTTTGCAGGACAATTTGAAAGTGGCCGAGCAAAAAGAATTAGTGGTTAACGAAGAGTATTTGTATGCATTGGGGTTTGTTTCAAAACCGGCTATTTATCCAGATTCCTCTTGGAAGAACACTACGCTGCCCATTGTAGTCACATATGTGTTAGATGATGAACACAGCCAAGCAATTGGGCTTGTCATGTGTGTGGCCAAGTATTTGCCCGACCGTGCAATACTTGTATATAATCTGGGAATACCCGAATACCAACTCCTTCTAGTAAAGATACACTTAACGTGCTTTATATATCTTTTAAATTTTAATAACTATTGATAAAAAATTAATGTGTATGTTCTACAGATGCAATCGTTTTGTACTAATAGCACTCGGTGTACAATTATCAATTTTGATCTATCAAAATTTCCATCTCACGTAAGCCGAACACACATCAAAGCATATCGACCTCTTGTATTACAGGTATTACACTTGGTTTGAATATATTTTTAAACAATTTTTTGAACACAAAATCATGGTGTCCAAGAAAAATGTTACTTCTTTTAATTGTACGTATAGGATGCTTTGAACCGTGCTGGTGCTGTGATGTTTCTCGATCCAAATGTACGAATAATATCTCCAAATGTCTCAAAACTCTTCACGCTCTACAGCAACAAATCGATAGTCGGCTGGGAGACAAGAATGGCTACAACAACGCTCACACACCCAAAGATGTTTGATTATTTCCGCACACCTGCAGACAATTTTTTCTTTCTGCCACTGGTCCCAGTCAACAAACTGATTGTGTACAACACTCTTGATATGCATCAAGACATCATGCTACCGTGGATTCAATGTGCTCTCATTAGTGAATGCATATCTCCTATAGGTATTTGGAAGGAGACGAGAAATTTGATGGCTATTACTATCACTGACACAATGTTATGATCACTATTTGATGTTTGTTTTGCAGGGGCGCAGACCAAAGGATGTAGATATGACAAGAAACCGCAATACAGATATTCCAGCTGTCATGGGTATGATGTATCAGCATTCAACATTGTGTTGGGTATACATTATCAGTTTGATAGTACACCTTATGTCATCAAAGAAAATGAAGATGATTTTTTTACAAAGGTTTCAACGAGTGAAGCTGATAAAGATTTACAAAACTTGATTTTGAACATAACAGACACTCCAGCAGTGACTTAATTGAATACATTTATAAAGTATTCTTTGTCTAGATGATCTTAATTCGTCATACAACCTTAACTAACGGATAAACATTGACCAAAAATTATTTTAAGTCCTATATATTTTTTTGATACTGTGATAATTGAACATAAAGCCATGCTAATGTCCTACTCAATATTTGTATAAGAAATTATTATTAATCAAGGTTTTGAATATTATTTTATTCACCAAAACCAATGTAGTACGGTCAATTGTGGATATTAAAATACATTGATTCGCTGTACAAGTGTGTTGTGGAGAGAATAAAACATAACTTTTATTTGTGATATTTTAAAACGTATTGAGTGTCAGAAAAGTTTTCACTATTAGTAAATATCTGATAGATTTCCAGCATTATTATTTATTACTAACTGATTACACATAGGTATTTGAATTATAAATACAATTTAAAATTTTATTCACTTTTCAATCTTCTATTAATTGCATTTACATTAATTTAATTAATTAAAAATTGTATCAACATTGTACTAAATTGATATTATTTTGTACACTAAGCAAATATTTGTTACTTTACTATTGATGTATAATATGTAATACTGTGTTGTAAATATTTAGGTTGCCATATTTTATATGATAAAAACTACTTTATTTTTACACCAAACTTTAAGATTTGTCAGTTACTACATCAAAGTATACATATTGGATCATACACGGTTATAGAGATCGAAATATTTTGGTAATCCCTAATTACATTAATTTTTATGATAGTGTATAAGTGTTAATTAATTGTTTACAGTTTTTTTTCTTTTCATTATTGTGTGGTGTAAAGTTCCTTCAGCATTTATGTTAAATTTAATTTCCTTGATGTAATCTTTTGTTTAATTTACATTAACTACTTATGATTATTTATTGCTATAACTTACAAAACAAATATTTTATTTTGTAACAACTGTTTACATCTAGTTTAATTTTAAGATATGAATATTTAATATTCTTTTTTTTTTATCAATCAATAAACAAATATTAATTTATGTTTATCAGTTGTTAATTACTAGCATTAAATGTTAAATTATTCACCAATTTTATTTCACACAAAATATTCAAAAAAAATAAATTGAAATGACTCAAAATTGTGTTTACTTTGTTCATAATCTAAAATATACTAATTATAAATTAACTATATCAAATTAAAAATATACTCTGTAATAAACTATAGGAAAAAGGTCATGATCCAAAGATTATAATTTATTAAACACTGAAAGTACATTTATAATAAAATTCAACAGTGTAAACAACCAGATAAACAGAGAATTAATGACACCAGTAATTTAACACTGTTGTTGAAAACTAGATATCAAATTTTCAAACGATCTATAATAAAAACAAAATATTAAAAAAAAAAAAATACAATTGGTTTACTAATTTCTTACTCGAATATTGACAAACACTGGTCTTAACTTGTATGTAATCAGTAGATAACCTACAAGTTCAACCATTTAAATAGTAGTGCAAATGCTATGTGATACTTACAAATCAGAAATTGCCAAATCAACATGAATAAAGAAAAATACATTAGTTATCTTCATTCTGATAAATTATTTTTACACGAACAAATTGTTTTATTGTCTACAAATTATATTATACATACTTTAGAACTTATTCAAATTATTTAAGTAATAATTTGTACACTAAAACATAGTATGTTGTATAACTATATCATAGACAATTTCCTATGCTTGACAACAGTTAATAAAAACAAAATAAAAATAATTTACATCAACATATTTCAAACTGAGTTTTTTTTTCCACGATTGAAGTGACCTATTTTAAATAAGATTTAATGCAGTGTAAAAACACTTGTGGTTATTAAAATTCATAGGATGAAGGTTCCAAATAGGATGATATAGGAAATAAAATTAATTAGTAATATTAAATATTTAGAATACGAAAACTTTTTATTATTCACTCTTAAATCTGTTTGCTTAGTACATATTGAATTATTTTAAACATATGCATAAATTAGCGTCAGACAAGTTTAAATTTAAAAAAAAAAAATTAAATATTTACAAGTTGATTATTTACCAAAACAATTTAGGTAGGAGCAATTAAATAGGGTGAACCTAAAAATATTGTGAAACTAAGATTGCAAAACTAAATTTAAAATGTCAAAATGTTTGACCAAACATCTTCACTCCTTTTAATGTTTCTTCAGACTTGACAAATGCTTCACATTACAATGTTATCCCTAGTCTTCAAAGAAAATGTCTTAAACTCTTTCCGCACCTTAGCAGAACAAATGAAAATACAAATACATAGTAATAATTAGTAAAGAAAAACAATCTTCCTATGAATGAAAAAAATTAATGAAGTTGATTAAACTTAATAGTACTAATTGTCTTGTTACAAAGTGGTAAAATTTAAGATAAAAAAATTAATTTTGAAAAAAAAATTGGGCAATAAAAAAATTATGTATATTCAATTTCTTCACAAAACATTCCTGCGTTGATGATATTCCAGCTCATTTAGGTTTTATTACGACCTGTGTTCAAGATAACAAAAAAAAAAAAACAAAAAAAAAACGAAGAACTTAATTATTAATTATAATAATATAAATTATTATTATTTATATAATATAAATATACATATTCAAATATTAATTTTTGGGTACTTGTTTGTTATTGACTCACTAAACTATCAAAAATAATGTATTACCAGATGACTTTATATCAACAAACTGATTAATCATTTTAGTATTTTGCAGGTAAAGTAAGTATATAGTTTATTTATAACAAAAGTTAAGTAAAAAAAAAAAATTAAAATTATTTAAGTCATGTTGGTATGTTGTCATTATATTGTATGTGCAATTATAGGATGTGCATATATTAAACTTTTATTTAATAAAATAGTAACTAGCAATATTTAATATTTGTACATAATTTTTACAAACATAAAATGACTAGTTTTTAATGTGTTATTATGAAAAATTTATTATTAACAACAGTATAAATAATTTTAAACAATACATTACTAAAATGTATTATACCCAAAAATTGTTAACAGTATATAAAAAATATTTTGGCACAACAGATCAGCTCAATAGTGTAATTAATTTTAAGCGGCACAGTTTGCAAAGCAATAACAAACAAGTACTAATTTAAAAACCCAATTTCATTATTTAATCCATAAAATTACTGTATAAATAGTAGTAATAAATTTTAAGTTATTTAATTGATAAATTTAGAGGAATATTAATTGTATTTTATATAAAAAATATATAGAGGTATATTGTATAAGTAATTAAGATTTTCTCAGATAATACTTTTATTGATCAACTCATATAACGTTTGAAATACTTTAATAAGTAAAAAACATTTTCAAGTAACAATTGAATACTTGAAAAATGTTGATTATTTGATTGAACAAATAATCACTATTTTGAGAAGTTTAATTATACCAAGAAAATTTAAGTTATAGGTTCAAGAATCAACAATTTTAGTATAAGAATAAAAATATAATCAAATTCTTATACCTATAGTACTAATATAAATATTTTAAATTGTAAATGCGCAAAGAAAAAATATATCTGGGAAACACTTAATTACGTTAACAAAATTACCTCACATTTAATATATACAAAATATTAATCAATTTTTGTCACAAGAGATTATACACATTCAATTTTTTATTTTAATTAACAGTATGTACCAGTTTTCAAGTATTGTTAATCAGGTTATTTTTAAAAACAAAATATTTATACCTAAAATACACAATTATTCTGTACAAAATATGTCACAAGACAAATTAAAAGGTTCAATTTGTCTGTTGTGTGGTCATACTTTTAATAATTTAACTTCTCTTATAAAAATCAAGATTAGTTTGGGAAGAATGAAGAGGAAATCAATCAGCAGTCAATCAATACCATACAATTTCATATGAATGTCAAACCTATCAACAGAATTGCCCTTTTTAATCGTAGACAATGAGTAAAAACGCCTTAGTTAACGCCAACAACACGCAGATCGAAATATTGGGACTAAGATAATCAAAACAAGACCAATTATAAGAAACTTAAAGTATTTTAGGAAATTACTAAGAAAGAACTTTTTCATGCATAGATCAAAATTTGATATCTTTAAGTTATTATTAACTATCGGGACGTTATTTTTTTAGAGGAAATTTACACCATTCTATAAATTTACCTCTGTAATTAGTAGCGATAAACTGTTAATTTTCTTGACAAACTTCAAGATCTTCATCAGTGTCTACCAATTTTCTACCCTTGGGTCAAATTGTGAACATGGGTCTTCATGTGTTCTACTTTTGTAATTTGAAGAATCTTCTTATTATAGTTTTTTTTTTAAATTAAAAAAAAAAAAAAAGTTTTAAAGTTATAGAAGTTCGAGAAGTCTTCAAGTCAATTTATATAGATTATTATCTTGACAGTTTGAAATATTCTCTTTTCTTCGAATATGGTCTTCAGGAAATGAATAAAAAATTGAATATGTGAGAAATCTTGATAAAATACTTTGAAAGCTGAAAAACTGCATTAAGTAATAGATTATTTTTTAAACTTATATTCGTATATGAGAAAAACCCGAGAAAATGAAGAAAAAATAATGGGATAGCAAGTTAATAAAATAAGCTTAAAAAAACACTGGATTGGTGGATAGGGTACTAATATCGAACATTAAGACTAAAATTTCTTTAAGACTTACGGGGAGAATAAGAACGTGAACGTGATCTATCATAACGTGATCTGTTTTTGTAGTATGATGGCGATCTGCGTTCTCTGTAGTGGCCTCCACCACCACCTCTACCGCCGCCGCCACCTCTGTATCCACCATCATAGTAGTCGCTGTAAAATAAGTAAATGATTTTTATGTTTGTATGTAAATAATATAATATATATTATGTTTACAAATTTTATATTAATTATGAATTAAGCTCACAAATTAAAATTTAAGTTACAACTACTTACTCATAATCTCTATCTCTATCATATCTATCATAACGATCTCCACGGTCATATCTATCACCACGATCATACCGGTTATTATCATATCTATCATAACCTCTTCTCCTGGATGACCTTTCTTCTCTCATTCTGAAATGTAAAAACACATAATATTAACATCTATATACATATATTAATCAATGTAAAAAAATCATTACGTCGGTCTGCCCATATAAATGCCAGGTGTCGGTGTGTGAGGACGTTGGGTAATTGAAAAATCTACTCGTATTCTGCGGCCATCGATTTCCATGCCTGAGCATTCTTCTTTAGCTACCTTTGCATCTTCATGCTTTTTGAAATAAGCAAAACCAAAACCACGAGACCTTCCACTCTAAAATAAATATAATACATTGCAAAACCTGTATCAAGTTGTAATTTAATATTTAGTCACTTACTTTGGCATCAATGATAATAAGAATTTTGTCAATAGAACCATATTTTGCAAATATATCGTACAGTTGATGTTCCGTTGTGTAAACACTTAAGCCAAATATGCCCAGACATTTGTTAGGCTTTGGGTTTTCCTAAATCAAATAATCAAATGATATGCATCATTAAATAAATGAAACAAGATATAAAAATAAGTGAGAAACTAATGCTGTTATTATAATGTTAATTACATGTCTGCTGCGTCTCGAGCCAGAGCCTCGTGAATGGCTGCGATAACTGCGTCGGCGATCACCAGAATATGAACGAGACCTAGAACGTGACCTTGAGTACGAATGCCTAGAGCGACTCTTATATTTGCTACCGTTGCGGCTGGGTGGCCGAGACAGTGATCTAGAACGTGTCTTCGAGTGAGTGGGTGATCGACTGCGAGACTTATGATCGCTTGGCGATCTGCTACGACTCCGGCTTGGAGTAATGGAACGAGATTTAGAATTCCCGTTGCGGTCCTGAAACAACGATAAACATGAAGGGTTAATAAACATGATTCTTACAAAGTAAAGCAAGGAAAATAACAAGCCAAGAACAATTGTGACAGTTAAAAATTATAAAAAAAAAATTCTTAATGTGACATAACCTCAATTATTGTTAAAAAAGAATATAATGGGCTTGCCCAGAAAACGCACCGCACAGCACCGATTAACTAGAGAAATGGCGTCACGTCTTTCGGAGATAATATTGGTAGCAGTATCTTAAAATTATTACTCACCTCGACGTCACTCATTTTGGAAGCTCAATTCACGTGTCTGTCCGTCACCGCGTTAATAAAATCTCGCTCGTCGAGATTAATCGAAAATTCTAAACGAAGAGTTTGAGTATCTGTAGTAACGCAAAAATCGATAAAACTGAAAGTGTAATTTCAACAATTGAACATAATTCTTCGTCACTGAGGTACAGGAACTAAAAAAAATATCGAACGCCAAAACAACTGGTACACAATTAACGCAAAAAGACGCAGACGCTGCAAACTAATAAACAAAGCTAGGGAGTTAGGGGACGTTCCCTCCACTACGCCACGCCATTGTAACGGCGTCACCTCGTCAGTGCGGCCAACGTGCGTGTAACACCTTGTACTGAGTAGCCCAACAACAATGTTCTTTCGTCAGCATTTTTGGAAATTTTCTCAGTAAACCTATAAATAATAAAGGGAGAGTACCATTGAAAGATATTTTTCTGAATTTTTTTTTCCGTCAACACTCCTCCACTGAAACCGGCAAAACTCTTTGAAACAGCGGTACCATTTATAGTATACGTAAATATTTTGTAGTTGGTGGGTGCTATTGGTAATCATGTTGGTCACACTCGATATCTTTATAAATCGCTGGTCATGCTCTTTTCGCCTTGTCAGTACACAGTTTCCTGATTTCCTCTGTTTATTGTTGCATAGTGCGTAAATTAACTATCGCATACCTATAACCTATTATTATTATTATTATATTCATCCTTAAAACTTAAAAGCTAACATCTGAAGTAAACTGATATCTTTTCGAATTAAGTGTTTTGAGTGGTTTCACTTTTCACACACATCGACGACAAAATGGCAGGTGCTACAATGTTAGCGCGTATGAACAAGCCGTCTGACTTCGCATTGCAGAAAGTCGAAACGGAACACGACAGGATTATGGCACGCGAACAACTAATTCTCTCTCAGGGAGAACTATTAAAGAAAGAAGGTAAGGCCAAAGAATTGGCCGCTTTAATCAAGGAGACTAGGCCTTTTTTGTCAGAGATCAGTAAGGCAAAGGCGGCAAAATTGGTGCGATCCCTCGTTGACCTCTTCCTGGACCTTGAAGCAGGTATTGGGATTGAATTGCAACTGTGCAAGGAGTGCATAGAATGGGCCAAAGAAGAGCGACGAACATTTCTCAGACAGTCCTTAGAGTCCCGATTGATGGCTCTGTACTTTGATTCTGGAATGTTCAAAGAAGCTTTGCAACATGGCTCTGTATTGTTAAAAGAATTGAAAAAATTGGATGATAAAAATTTGTTGGTTGATGTTTTATTGTTGGAGAGCAAAGCTTATCATGCTTTAAATAATTTGTCCAAGGCTAGAGCTTCTCTAACTTCTGCCAGAACAACTGCAAATTCGATTTATTGTCCACCTAAAATGCAGGCTTCTCTTGACTTGCAATCAGGAATCTTACACGCAGCTGACGAGCAAGACTTTAAAACTGCATATTCTTATTTCTATGAAGCCTTTGAAGGGTTTGATAGCGTAGACAGTACATCTAAAGCACTTAAGGCTTTGAAGTACATGCTTTTGTCAAAGATTATGTTAAATAACGCAGAAGATGTGCAACAGATTGTAAGTGGCAAATTAGCATTAAAATATACAGGTCGTGATGTAGAAGCAATGAAGAGCATAGCAAAAGCTAGTCATAAAAGGTCTTTAGCAGATTTTCAAATTGGTTTAAATGAATATAAAAAAGAATTGGAAGAAGATCCAATCGTTAGAGCAC
Source organism: Melanaphis sacchari (assembly GCF_002803265.2). Taxonomy (NCBI): domain Eukaryota; kingdom Metazoa; phylum Arthropoda; class Insecta; order Hemiptera; family Aphididae; genus Melanaphis; species Melanaphis sacchari. The sequence goes on from NW_020271303.1 coordinate 19,397, forward strand.
ATTTAGATACACTTTATGGAAATATGTTGGAACAAAATTTGTGTAGAATCATAGAACCATACTCGAGGTAAATAATAATTTAATAATCCCTTAGATTTTGAACTATAAAAAAAAAAAAATGTTATAAGATATATGAATTTGATTTTAAGCTAATTATTAAAATAGTTAATTAAATGTATCACATTTTTAAATAATATCTTTTGTTTAAACATTCATTATCAATGCTTAAAATTTTTACTTAATTTTTATTGCATAAAAACTAAAGATAAAATAAATTATCGTAATTTAACAATAATTATCCTTTTATTTTATTTGGATTAAATCTTTTATAACTTTGTATTTTACAGCAAATTTTGTATAACATTATTAATGTTAATTATTTTTTATATTTTCAGAGTACAAGTTGAGTATGTTGCTAAATCAATTAATTTACCAATGGAAAATGTTGAACGAAAACTTTCACAGATGATATTGGACAAGAAGTTTCATGGTATTTTAGACCAGGGTGAAGGCATTCTTATAGTATTTGAAGAAGCGGAAATCGATGAAACTTATGAATTAGTTTTAGATAATATTAATAGTATGAGCAAAGTTGTTGATACATTGTATCAGACTGCTAAAAAATTAACATAAAAAGTGAACTAACAAATTATATCAAAAAATTAAAAATTCTTTGTATTCTGAGTACATAATATTTCTTTTGATTAATATTATCAAATAAATAAATTCAAGAAGTCAAAATAGTACTATATTTTTAATTAGATTACTGGATTTTAGAGATAAATAGAATCGGTAATTAATATTGGTCATCAAAATTTATGTGCGGGCTTTATTTTTTACAACTTGTATTTTATAAATTTATAATAAACAGTTCATTTTCTTTGTAAATAAAATTATGTAAATTAATACAATGATTAATAATAACTACTAATCATTAATTATACTTGTTTTCATTACTTATTATTTTATAGGAATAAAAATGTATATCTTTTTTTCTTTTTTTTTTTTTTTTGTTCAATATTAATTTGATTAACATTATATATTCTCTATTTCTATATAAATATTAATAAATTCCACCTTAGAAAAAAAAAATAAGTGATGTCAGCTTTTAATAATTGTTGAGAAAAATAAAAGATGATTAAAATTAGTTAATTATATAATTGTTAAATACAACTTCAAACTCAACAAATACAATATTGCTCAATGTGTTTATTTTTATTCATAAAAAAAAACCCGACACTAAATAAACAATGAAAAATATGTTTGTTTTGTGATTTCTTGTGTCAATGAATTATCATGGTGTATATAATTACTTAATATTACTTTTAATTTTGTATAAAATATCATTTTCTCTATTTAATTTTCTTTTAATTTTATTTTTTTCCATTTTTATTCTCTTTTTTCTGAGGAGTTGTGCATTTTCGTAATCCTCTCTGGCTTTCTTATCTGTATTATACTTGTCAACTTGTTCAGCTAAAAAAATAATTAAAAGTTTAGCTTTGAATGATCAATAATAATAAAATATAACATACTTATAATTTTTATATCTAATTCTTCATGATTTGGCTTGAACATGCATGGTGCAATATTGAAGTAATTATGAATTGGACATACTACTTTTGAGTCTATAGGATTCCAAACTAATGAATCGGAAACTTCAGTCTGTTGTAGAACAAAATACATATTCAATAAATTGAAACCACCATACCTAAAGTAACAATTACTTCAATAAAAATATAAACACAATGTAGTTTTCTTAATTTTATTTGTTTACATTGATGATTGGTAGAGATCAACGTGGAATGGTTTTTTAGGATTGTGAAGCAGAACATATTCTCCTTTACTTAATTGTGTGAGTTTGTCTAGAGTTAGATACAATCTTTGTAGATACTTTTGATCGTTGCCATTTGAACTTACGCTTTCTGTTTCTTCAATTATTCGTTTTACCTGCATGAGATCCATGTTATGCTGAACTGATACTAGGAGAAAGAAGAAAACTGTATTAAAATTTGATAATTTGGTTAAAGTAACAATTTGTGGTACTTAAGTTATTTTAGAGTAGTGTTGTCAAAATAAAATATGTTACTTAAAAACACACTGGATAAGACTCAATATAATAAAAAAAGATACAAGTGCAACTTTATTTACCTAATGCTAATTTGGTTCTCGGACATCTGAAGTTTGTATCCAGCCAATATTCGATAAGTTGTTCTTCACTAACTTTTTCAAAGCCAAATTCTGGTTGATACTCAATTTTTGGTGTAATTACTGTTGGGGTATTAGATGGTTTGAATCGTTGCTAAATACACAAAAATATTTATATTGTACATAGATATTTAACTCAATATGACATATTCTTACTTGTATACCATGAGGTTTATTTCTTACTAGTACATTAAACGATTTTTCAATGCCATTGGTATCGCTAACTTTTAACATCCATTTGTCATAGTTATAATTATTACAATTGTTCTGAACGGTTTTGTTAGATAAACTACAAAATTTAAAAATTAATTAATCAAGTATTGTTCATAAAATTATAAGATTATTAATAATTAAATTTTCAAAAAATAAAAATAATTTTTAAAGTTAATTTAAAAATAATAATAAGCTATTTAAATTGTTTTTTTATGAAAAAAAAAATCATATTGTTTAATAATTATCATATTATAATTCTTATATAAGATATTATGGGATATCTTACGGATTTATGAATTTTTTTTTCAGTTCTTTTCTGAGATAGTACAAACTTTTTTCTTGCTGAGAGAAATGTCCTGTACATAATGCTCCTCCAACATAAACTGTTTTACACTCATTATCATCTAAAAAACCAAAACAGTATCCACATTAATTGTTTTTTAGTGTATATTAAAAATATCAAAAATAATAATTACCAATATCTATATTGACAGGAATAATCCATAAACTATTAGGTTTTTCTAGATTCATTAAATTTTTCATACTACTTAAACATATGTTAACATTAATATTATGGTTTTTTGACAGTGTACGACAACATTCATCTTCTATGACTATAACAGCATTAGATTATTTTAGCCATGACATACAATTAGGAAATTAAATCAAAATAATGCAGTGAAATTTTTAACATATATAACAATTATCAGCATAACTAAAATTTTAAGTTGAAGGCAAAAACTAAATCAATAGCACCTAGCAATTAGGTGTATTTATTGGTGGGAGCTAAAAATAAATTGTAGCCTTGTCAAAATTTAATTTTTAATTATTTTAAATAATCTGTTATGTAAGCATCAAATTTTGCATTTAATGCATTCATTTTGATATAATCAGTTCTGAATCCAAATATATGTCATAAATATGATTACAATAATAAAACCACTAAAATAAGTTAAAAATATTAGTGTTTATAAATTTAATACTTACAAGGAATTTTTTGTGGTGGATCAAATACACCATCTGTAAAAGAAACTTTTGTTTCTGGATTTTCAATATCAATTACTAAAGGAAGATTAATTGAATTCACTTTCTAAATATTAAAAAAAGAAATTGTAATTATAATTAATAATATAATAAAAGGACCAAATAATTTTGGTTAATGAAAAATAATAATAATTTCTTACAGCAGACTGTATTCTTTCACAATATATCATTTCAACTTTATTCACTTCAACTTCATCTCTTATATTATAGTCAATCTTCATTTTTGAGCTATATGTACCACTATAATGTGATTTAATATACTCATTTGAAAACTAAAACATTAATTGTAATTTTAATTATTTTACTAGTTCATAAATAGTAAATGATACTTAAACTTTTGTATTTCTTACATTACAAGCAGATTTAATATAATTCTCAATAAACGGTATAGAATTGAGTCGACGATTTTTCAAATTTTCTTCCCAAAGGTTTGAAAGCCAATCCCCAAACATTTCTCGTTCATGTTCAATAATTTCTTTATGCAACTAAACATTTACAAAAATATTTTATAAATTAATAAAACCAAAACATAATCATGGTTAAAATGTTGTACCAAAACTATATATATATAATTATATAAAATAATTTTAAATTAAGAACATTGGTGTCAAAACCTGCTACTTGACTAATCACTACCACCAGTAGAGTGAAGTACTATTATTGAATAGTTTCTTCAATCCAAAAAATCAAGCCCTCTTATTTATCCTTTCATCCGTGGCGCTTATTGTAAAAATAATTATATAGATTTTACGAAAAAAAAAAAGAAATTAAAAACAAGTAGATATATAATTTTTTTACAAAAATTTCCAAATTTTCAATTCTTCTAGTTTTAGCAAATTATTAATTTCAACTACATTGTTGTTATCATCAACAGTAAGTACTGGAATATAGACTGATAAAAATGATATAATTAAAATAACTTTACTTATTAAAACTATGATCAGCGTCATTGATGCCCAAAAAAAAAATTTCAAGTGGAATAAACGCTTGCTTGTGAAAGATGTAATTGCTAAAATAAAAGTAAAAACGTTGTCGATTTCTAAGTTTTCATTATAATATATTATATAACTTAATATACTAACGTTGAGTATTTTAGCAGTAGGAGCATTAGGATTCTTTAAGTGCATTACCAATTTATTCATTAGTGTATGATTTAATACCGAGTAATATGGTGGCATATGATGACCAAATAAAAATTGTGTTGTGATTTGTAATTTGTCATTTTTCTGAAACAATTTTTATCATAATATATAAATATAATCAATAATTAATCGATGAAATGTATTAATAATATACAAGTAATAAAGTATTATAAAATGTACATATATCATATTTTGAAACAGGTAAAGTAGTAATTAAGAATCAAAAACTGATACTAAAGTAGTTGCAATATTACCTATTTCAAAATAATGAGTATAATATTTTAATTACACAAATATAATAAGCTATATGGTTATTTGGGTAGAAAAGGAGGTTTCTAGTGTTGTTTGCAATTTTCTATAATAGAGGATCTACCAATAAATAAAAGGTTGATGTTGTATATGCTTTATACAAAATCAGAACCATGTTTTTTTTAGCCATAAGCAGTTACATATTTTGTTGTAAAATATATAGAAAATATTATAAATTAATAATTTAAAAAATTTAAAAAATAAATATTTTAAATGTAATGTAATAACATTTTAATTAATAGGAAACTAGTACTATTAACCTAACCTTACCTAAGTATAATGTAATTTTTTTTTACTTGTAGATTAAACACTAGTTTCTTCATATTTTTAAAATATTATTATTATTTTAAATCAAATAATTTTTGCTAAACTAAAAACATTATTACTCATTACATACCTTTGACTTTTGTTTTTTTGTTTTATTGCTAAATTCTGGATAATTTTGAAAACATTTAGCATTTTGATACAAATCATTTATATCATATAACGGTGTAATCAATCTATACATAGAAACAATATAAATAAAATTATATAACTTCATTGATACTAAAAAATATTACTCAGGATCAAATTTTGGAGGAACATTTTTTTGCATATTTTGTTGATTAGAATTTGGTGTTTGATGCATTGGCTGATTTTGTAAATCAGTTGGAATTGACATTCTGAACAATAAAATCATTTTTAATTAATTTAATACCCATAAATAAAAATCAATACTTACATGATGTAGTTTAAAAATGTTACAAGTAGTTCACAACAGTAGAATATAAGCTACTTAGCCATAAGTAAAATTAATACACATAGTAATAATATCAATAATGCTTCATGAAACAATTTTATTTTTAAATTCAAGACAATGAATTATTAGTTATAAATACACACTAAAATTTTAAACGAATTTTATTTTGAGTTAAATAAATGAAATAAAAATTTTAATAAATAGAATAGGTACATTTTTTAAGCTCATGACTTAAAGAAATTCAAATAATTCAATATTTCATATTTTGTGATACCAAAAACAACGTTATCATTGTTATAAACTTATCATTATCAGTAATCACAATTTTAGAAAAATAATACATTTCTAAATAAAAATTTATATTGATTTAAATGTAAGTAAGTAAATTGTGTATATTTTTTTTGGTTATTCAAATTTAATTTAATTTGAATTTTTAATGTTACTTATATTATAACATATATGTATAAAAATCATATTATGACTTATTATTTTCAATATTTTATAATTGCAGTAAGAAATAATTTTGAGTAACCCTAAATAACTTTTTCAATTATTTTTGTTTACAAATAATACTTTTATTTTATAAATTATATAAAATATTAGTGTAAATATTTGGTAAAAAATGTAAGTGTTATAAGTTATTCATTTTTAAATTGATACAAAATACCTAACAATATCGATTCGTCTACCTACAACTTGTTTGGCGTAAAAATTTCTTAATTTCTTTTACTTCTTTTCCTCAATCGCCTTGAAAAGTATTAAGAATTATCTGTCATGACCAACTAAATCCAGAGTAAAATCCATAAGTACTCCATGCCATTTCACATATTTCCACCCTTGTACATTTTTAACCCCTTCCCCTGGCCACCACACAAATTTTTACTTGATTCGAAATAAGATTTAGATCTCTGAATGTTAATTCAAATATATTTTAACAGTTTTTTTAAAATGTAAACAAACTAATGTTTTTACATCATTTAAATTCAAATTTAATCAATAAAAAAAAAATAATAAATATCAACAAATAGTAGGTAATAACAACTTCTTAAACACCATATCAGATATTATTATTCTTATGCATAATTATTTTATCAAATTAAATTAATAAAAGTATTTTATTAAATTGTATGTACCTTGTGAAAATAATTAACTGCAACTTACCGTAGAATTTCTTTTAAGACATCTTTTCAAAAAATTTTTAAATATCAATTATAATGTCATTAATGATTAAATACTGAAATATGAAAAGATAGGTACCAATAAGTATGAATATATTGATGGGTGTTAAATTTTGAATTCTATTTTCAACTTTAACATGTATCTTATGTTTAATAATTATAATGCATATCAATTTTTAAAACTACAGTCGAATTCGCTTATAACGATGCCGTTTACAACGATATTCCGGGTAAAACGATTCCAAGCAATGTATTTGGTTGGTTTTATATCTTATGTATTGTTACATTTTATAATCCGGATATAACGAAGTTCGGTTATAATGATCAGATTCTCTTGGTCACTTGAAGATCGTACTAAGCGAATTTGACTGTATTACTATCACTCGACTTAATAAAATTATATTATATTATAACATTATGATATATTTTATATCGTAAGCATTTTGTAATATTTATGCACTAAATATATTCTTATATTGTGTTCATGTACTATTGAATGATAATCTTGAATAGCTTAAAATTTTCATTTATATTTATATATGATTTATATTAATACATAGGGTAATTATTTTATCGAACAACACTCATTATTTGATAAAATAATTAAATACTCGGTATTGTATAACTACTTTGCGTGTTCTAAATAAAATAAATATTATTAATACAAATAATAGCATAAAGATATATTTTATTTTTATTTTTACGGCCCTGGTCTAAGGCAGTCTTACACTCTTACCAATGGCTTTGATATGGTGTACCAATCCAAAAAAATAAAGTTCTTGAAACCATGGACGTCTGTGCTTTAGAAATAATCAATAATTTTACAACTTAATTAATCTATCATTATAATTTTAGGATAATTATTATTTTAACGTGTAATGTTTATTTTACATTTTAACGAACGAATTTTAATTTTATTTTAAACTATAAAAAAGTTAACTTTAAATTAAATTAAAAATTAGGGAAATGTCAAAATAGTTTCTGATACTTTATTAGTTTTTGTATTAAAGTAATTTAACATTTTTTAGTCGGAAAAAATTTCTAGCTTTGCTTACTTTGTTTGAAACACTGCGGAGCACTTATAACTTAGACTTATAAACATCAAATTTTTATTAGGTATCATCTACCCTGGAAAAATAAATTTTTAATACTCCTATAATATTTAAGCATTCACATTTCACTATAATCTATCTTTAATTGTCTAAAATCTCTTACTGTATCTCCATAATTTTGAGAATAAAATGCAATAATTAGGTACTATTAAGTTTAAATTCGTCGTTATATAAATGTATTTAATAATTTTAAACAACTATATAAATTAATAGATTCGTCATATGTTTCATACGCTATTTGAGCTCTTGTTCTTTTAATACTTGAAGGTATAAGGATCGGAAAGATGGTTAACCTCGAATTAAACCATTTTTAGCCTTAAAAATAATAATTACAAAAGTTATTAATAATTTTATTCATAAAAAAATAATAATAATTATCATATTTAATCATATTTAATCATTATAATTGTGTTAATTGTATATTAGTATAATGACCGAACGAAAATTTTTGACTCTAAAATTAACGCAAATTCATCTACAGTGGACTAACGAATGCAAATGATTAGACGATATCAAACAATTTATGATCGAAATTGAAAAAAATTGATAGCCTCATAGCTGTAATTCAAATACCTAATTGTCTCGGTTTAAAGTTAATCATATTATGTTATGATTGTGATTGATCTTAGGAGTCAACGCATAGTTAACATAACACAGATGTCAGGTACTATACATATGTAATAAATAATAATTATATTACCCATATTATATTATTGACACATTACACACATATTAAATATAAATATATATTATATTATACAAAGCGTATAATCACCAACTAAGTAGATATAAAAATGCTAAAAAATTTAAAATGTAAAAAAAATATAATAGCATGATGGAGAAAAAATGTATGTAAATTACTGAACCTACGTATTTTATGAATAAATAACACATATATTATTTTATTATGATAAATTAATATGTGCATATCACATAAAAACCACTATATATATATATACTATATAGGCACCTTTTTACATTTTATCAATAAAGATCATCGATCGTCATATTTTTTTGTACTTGTAAAATATAATATATAACATGCAGTATGATGCCCAGACTATCACGTCACTAAAGAGGCACGCTTTATAGTTTGTAAGTACCTACACTATGTTGATTTTTCTGGCAATTAGCGTGGTATATCCCCAGAGTGCAATGCGTCAACTTGGATGCTTAATGGTAAAACTTTATTTTTCTGAAAACAACGAACATAAATATAAAAGTTATTATATAAATATCACATAATATGTATTCTTAGGAGGCGTATAATTTGACTCAGTTTTATGAACATTTTTAACATGTTTATATCAAATCTATTCAAAACCTTGTAAAATTATATTTGTTGTAATTATATGGACAATTAATAAAAAAAAAAGAAAATAAATTTCTTCTATTAACAAGTTAAATTAATGAAAAAAAAAAATTTAATATTTTATGTGTGCTAATATTGAAAACTCAAGTCAATACGCAATAAGTATTAAGCGAAAAAACAATTTAACTTGACCACTAGTTATGATTTTTAAAATTTAAAACTGCTCTCTTGTGAAAGTTAATATTTGCATACATTTATCACGCATGTGAAACAAAACTTTTGGCATTTTAGCCACCTATGTTAGGCATAATTGTTTTATGAAAATTTTCCAATATTACTGCATACATTTTTCAAATTATTTTATTTTATTTTTTAAATTTTAAGAAAAAAACATAAAACCTAAAAAATTGATTTTTGTGACCTGTAAGCAGTCCTTATTTGAAAGCTGATCGCCCTGATATATTCCATTGATTGTTATTTATTACAGCTCCTATATAGTGTACTTATATACCCATTCTAGTTCCTCTTACCGAAGTTCATCTCCTTTTTTTTCACAACATACTTTCATTATGCACCAAAAACAATTGTTGCAATTTCACAGAATAAATGTGGAACCTGAACAGTATAACCGCACCCAAGCAACATTTCGTTATTTCGGTATTTTTTGGTGATTTCGCTTAAAGTCAATTAAAATATATTGAGGTATGATGTGATAATAATGTCAATATTATTATTTATCAAAACCTCACGATCGTCGATCATTCGAAATATTTACCAAAAACTGTTGTATTCTGTATCGTTTAATCTAATAATTGTCTTGGCGTTATTTTCTTAGAAGTATTTAACGAAATTCTGCAGTAGAGAATCGTAGTTCAGCTCCACCATTAGTGTTGTTGCATTCGATAGGACCACGGAAAGTGGCAAATTTACTTGTCGGACATTTTTCATGTCATGTCACGACACTGGTTGAAGAACTCCCGGAATTTGAAATCGTTCAAGTTTACCGTTCTGTCCTTGATCGCTTTGTGCACGACATTCAAACATTCGTATAAGTCAGTGCCATCCTTCTTTCCGCGACGGAAAACCGAATCCACCCGTAAGCGTAATTGTTTCTTCAGTGTGGAATGACTCGGGTCCATTTGTATTAGGGAAATCTACCACATCATTTAATCATATTTTATCATTTATGTGGTTTATTTACAATTTACATGAGGTTTTAAGGGGGTGCATGAAGCCCGTACCCGTATCATTAACCAAATATAAATATATATATTTTATTCAGAGGATATGTGTGTTATCAGTGTATATTATATATTCTATAACAAACAATAATGTACAGTAGAGTGAATTTGTGTTCAATAGAATCAATTTTGTATTGTTTGCTGTAATATTAAAGGGAATTGACACTGATAAAATGTTTACCTTTTAATTTGATAATTAAACACGTATCAGTGATTAAACATTTTGTCGTTCAAATTACAGGTGTATTGTTACAAATAGCCTAAATTTAGCAGTTTGTAAGCAACCCAATAATTATTGAAGTTGGTGTAGAAAAAGTGCAGTTCTGTTGTGTCCGAATGTCAGTGCGCGGCATGGCGACTGTCGTGTAGGTCTCCAGCACAGATGATTCGGAATGATCACGATAGGTCCACGCAAGTATTTTATTTCAGACAACTCCGGTCTTAAGAAACCTTCGCATGTTTTGTTCATATTAGATTAATTATTCACTACAAATCATCACACCAATTGCATACGTGTATTATGGCAGGTGTATATTCCAAAATAAAATAATTGTTTTCTTATTTTTACTTAAATTACGATGACACATATGGAAAATGGGGTTAGACTTACTCTTGATAATTATTTTCAATACACAATTCATTCAAAAATTCGAATGATGACTACATTTTGAAAGTATCTATCTTGTACCATTTAACGTTTTAAACCTCGATGCGCATCCAGAAATCATTTCAAATTTTACTCGAGTAGATATGACATATGTGATATTGTACCTATAATATCATTAAATGTCCTTATATTAAAAACGATAAAATTAAAATAATATTACATTAAGAACCGAGAAGATGTCAATATATTTCATTAACTCATGGTGCTACTTTAGTTGCCTATACTTGATAATCTATGGAGTTATATAGCTATTTACGTGAGATAATATTATGTTTTTAATTTGACAATCACACGATTTTATTACTTGAATAACAATTAAGTAATAAATACCAAATTTACTAAAATCAAAAACTGATAGTTTATGTAAAGTCATGTAAGACCATATATAGTTAAGAACAATAATTATTTTAATGAAGTAAATTTCTGTATCTTACTCGAAAAAATCGATTTTGATGTCCATCACTAAAATATAAAACTTATTCAAATATTTTAGTAATATAACAAATTATTTAATAATCACTTCCAAAAATGAATTAAAATCCAAAAACAAAACTGTAATATAGGTATAATAGGTTTTACACCTTTGTATCCGTAATCCACAGTTGATCAGTTATATATTTAAAAAGATTAGATATTTACATGGCTATATGTATTGCAACGTAACTGCAAAAAACATGGTATTATTTTGTTATTATATCCATGACGGACAATTTTACGACTAAATTAGTCTATTATAGTACCTATACCTATGCATGTTAATAAGAGTGCGTTTTGATTGTACACGCGTGTGGCGATTATACACTAATTAGTAATTATAAATCGAGTAAGTATGAAATTATTATATGTTACCTTGAAAAAAAAACATACGAAGTTGTTATTAAATGTTGTTTGAAGATCTGTGGACACGTTATGTGATTGGACGAATAGCTAAGACCGATAAAATAAGGCTTATAACGGTGGTCATCGTGTTATTTTCTCAAACCATTCAATGTCATGAATATTTATAGTGTATATTATGATAGTAATTTTTTTCTAATAAACTTTGCGCAATATTATATTATGTCATTGTTTTAGTATAGTTATAATATATTTGTATAAACAAAATAATAACCATCATAAATACTTAATGATCCATGTATGAAATTATAACAAGTTATAATTTCATTTTCTGGGGGGGGGGGGGGGGTTAATAATCTTGGAGAAAAAAATACTTATGCAGTTTTCTGATTACATCTCAGCTAAACGTATTAAAAAATTAGTCTGATTGATGAAATATTAATTATTCCTCTTCTTTAAAATCACATAATAATATTATATAAACATTTCAATTATTAAACCTAAATAATTTTAACATAGGTTCATATTTACTGTGTATATTATATAATTGATGACTAATGAGATAATTTAATGTTTCCACTCTAATAAGATTAATATATGATAAAAATAATTTAAAAGTAGATTTTTATTTTAGGACATAATACATTTATATTTTTCAATGCTTAGTATTTAAATTTTCTAGAGTTGGGACTTAAAAAATATCTTCTTTATCGATATTATATTAAATAAAAATACGCTAATAAGTTAACATAAAGTATTAAAATTATTTATGAGCATAATATCAAATTAAATTTATACCCTAACTTTAACAAATAATAATAGATAAGTAGGTAATTTTTTAAGTTTAAATTTTAATGTGAATTCATAGATACAAAACGAATATAATATGTCCAACTCAGAGGCACAGGCTCATTATGGTTTTGAGCTAATAATCAAAATTTATTCATAGATTTGTATAACAATAATTAATTCATAATATAAGATTTAGAAGTATACTTTATTGATGTGTTGATATGAAACTAACAGTGATAATTTAAAATGTAAAGTAATTTTATAACACATTTAATACTTTTATACGGTATATTTTTATTATTGTAAGAAACAAGAATATTTTATTCTCATGTATAGGTATATTCCCATCCATACTTATACATAGGTACAACTATATACAACATATTAATATCATATTAAAGTATTCATTTTCACAAATCGTAACTACATTTAAATCCATCGACTTTATATAAATAATACAATAATTATTAATTATTATACTGAAAAGTCAGAAATGATTTTTTTTGTAACATTATAATTTTCGTTGGCATATCCGTGTGTGAAATAATATGCTATTTAATCCTGTACAGAATTTTTTTTTTGTTTTTTTTTTTTTATAACAATAATACAGTGGTCCAGTTATGTAAATAAATTATAATTATAATTAATAAACTATATTATATACATATTCTATTGATGTAATGATATTATATAAATATCTTAGTTTATTTTATTCTTTAAGAAGATTATAGGTCCCACTAAAGATTTTCATGGTGGGAAGAAGAACATTAAATAAATAATGATATTATTTATACTATTATTAAGTTTTATTCTGCATATTCATTTTACCTAATACGTATTATTTTATTTTAACTATTTTCTTAATTTTTGTTTCTATTAATGAGTGAGTTCATTATTATAAATACATAGTTAATTATAATAAAATATTATATCAATTATTTATAAAATTAGTATGATATTAAATACATTTATACTTAATTATATTTTGTATACATCTTACCTATTTGGAATTTTGTCAAAATCATGCCATTTGATAACTGAATATTATATTATGCTGCCTGTTGTATTGATTTTATTCATACGCTTGCCCAAAAGAATACCTCACAAACCACAGTTGTACTTCATAATAATTTAAATAACATTATGTAGTAGGTACCCATACCTAAATTATATCATACCATTAAAATATAGATAATCATATTTAATAATATTTAATTGGTATAGATAGAGCATTTGCATTTAAAAATAGAAATCGTTAAAGCTAGTTCTTATTCAGAATTGACGATAGTATAAAAAAATAAAGTAGTAATTTAGTTGTTATAAACGCTCATAAAACTAATTTTCTCCCCTAACGACTTTATTTAGATATTTTTCCTCGACAATTATTATTATTATTTATTAGACAGATATATATTGCACTCGTATTTTTGTATTTTATTATCGGTATAGGTACCGTTTAATACCTGTTGACTGTATATTATAATACATTAGTAGACCGACCGCGCAGTGAAAATAAAACACTATATACCTACATTATATTTTACCTTACTGTATAATTATATTATATAATATTTACACATGAGTTTTTAACAAACAGTTTAAAAAATGTATACCTATTATATGTACGTGTGTATATTAATATATACACAAACCGCATCAACAATACGATAAAAATAAACCCAGGCATAATTACGATTAAAATACACAGAAGTATTTATACATACATATAAAGGCAGGTAAGGAAAATAATTTAATATTATACGAGGTCACGTAACCTTTCCACAAAGGTTAATTTGAAAAAATGCCTATTATGTACATATACATTTACTTGCGTGTATATATTATATATATATTGCTATATACAGAGACGCGTATCGCTGTGCGTCCCCCTTAAACCCCCTTGGTCTGGGCACTCGACCAAAAAGAAATAATAAAAATAATATATTGCTTAATATATAGAATTTAAAAAAAAATTATTTTGAAATTGTAATTAACTACGATATATAATAAAATCATACACTATAAAAAAACTAAAAATTATTATTTTAACTGTGTGTTTCAGTATTTCAATTGTGAGCTATAAGAAAAATCAATCAAAGTTATAAAATTATCTATGATTGTCTCTGCACAAGTAAATATACAATTACAATATATTGTATACATCATAAATTTGATATTTATTTTTTATTTTATACATAAAATTAAAAAAATTATTTATTAAGATATCATATTTAATTTATAAACCTATATTATAAGTTTCAAATATATCAAATGAGTAATAATTGTACACAGTTTCATAGTTATAATATTATGTCAGCTATTGAGATACTTTATTAAATAATATAGGTAGGTACTTTTACTGTGTGTAAATAATGAAAAAAGCTTTGTATTTTTTTTTTAAAGTTATATATTAATTTCATTAATCATTATTTATTCCGGTTTATACTTTTGTTTTTCAAAATAATGTTTTTACATAGTTTGTAATAAATATAACAACACGATTTTTTTTTATATGTATTATTTTTTATAATTCTTCTCATTTTTTTTTATGACCATACCTATAATTTTATAACCTATAAACAGAATCCTTTTATAAAAATGTTGACAAGCAAACATCATGTGTTGAACAAATTATATGTTTTATTAACACAATACACACATAACTAAAAACGTTTAAAAAAATATTCATCCAATATACCTACGAGTACATGCAATATGTACAAATATTTTGCACTCGTATAATCAAATGTAAAAAAAAATGTAGGCCACCAAATTAAAGTTTTATAAGTACACAATTAAAAACCTAAAAATTCACTACTATTATAATATATTGCAAAAAATTAAATAGTTTGAAAAAAAATATGTTATAATAATAATATTTTCAAATATGTAACGTATAAAAAATCGTTGAAAAATTTCACAAGAATTGACAGAGTTTAATAAGTGAATCGCATTAAATAAACAATTCCATACAAACATATAATATGTATACATTATATTATTCTAGGTACATATTATATATAGCATGAAAAGTGTATATACCTATACGTCTTTGATATATTATATCATCCATAATCGTACGTGGTGATTTTGTTGAAGCTGCGCTGGCGCGGCGGCGGTCGCATCCCTGTTGGGCAAACCAACCGAAACTGATCGATCCAATCACAGCATCCGGGAGAGACGATCGTCCGCCTACGGAGCCAACCGGAAACAAAATGGCGTCACCGACCGCACGGATTTCATAATATATATAATATAATAAGTAATAAATAAATAACATCATATTATACTTGTGTGATTACAGTATATTATTATATAAATCACACGGTTCATTGTCATATCGTTCTCATCATCCCACCAGATAGTCGTATACCTGGGTCTTTACTATATTTACACCTTATTATACTTATATTTTATTATTTATATTGGTATAAACGTGCATTGCAATAATATATCGTAGATATAAAACACACGCAATCTACAGATCATACTCGTATATTAATATAATTTAATATAAGCCCATAAGCGTTCGTATATAACTTAATCATATACACATAAAATGTTAATATCGTCAAAAGTTTTGATTTGAGATATATTAATGTATATAATATAGGTATATGTATCTACCTATATTTACATATATATGCCAAAATCTCCAACAATCAATCTTCTAACTATGGGTTAAATACAAAATTGATAATTATTCCAAAAATTATACAAACTGTCAATATTTTAATTAGATCTAAAATGTCATTGTTATATATAATAATCCAGCTATTACACATCATTCATTATATGGCTGCCTAAATATTATTATTGTAGAGTAAACAGAATTGATTTAAATTTTACGTGATTTTACTGACACGGGGTTGACTACACTATGTTAATTATATAAAATATAGTCATAGAATTTGGAGAATGATAAAAACAACTCAATATTGTAATGTAGTATAGGTATAATTTAAGGAATAGGAACAAACTGAAAGGGGCTGTAATATTTATACAGTATCCCTCAAAAAATTTTTAAGCATCCCTTTAAACACCAAATTTAGTGTATCAGTAAAGTTTATAGTATATAGGTATAGTATAGGACTATAGGTACGCATACCTATAATCGCCTAATACAGCATCCTAATACAGCATCCGTTTGTGGTTATAGCTTCTGGTGTTATTTTTGCGCCTCCGATTCGTATATATAATTTAATATACGTATTTAATATCCTGAACGCATACGTAAATGCACGTGACTTACGCACGTATACTTACAACAGTATAAAATATTATATGCATATACCTTCATAATTTATATTGTATACACACAACAAGCCACATGATGGTATAATAATATGTATATAAATATCTTATGACTATGAGCAACTGTTTCAGTGTATAAACGGTATACAAAGTAGTACATTTATTCGGATACAATATAACATTTTCTTAGTCAATTGAAACAAAACAAAAATGTTTTTTTTATAGCTATTGATGTATACTTATATACTATATACATTTTTTACAAAAATTAATTGTTTTTATCATTGCGGTTTATTACGGGTTTTTATTATTTTTTTCTTTCTATCAATGCTAGCGTAAATAAATACCGAATGTTGGATATATTTGATATTTTTTTCTAAAATTTTAATAAGTAGAGTAGTGGATCACACCTTTTGCCATTTTACTCTAATCAAAAGTTTTAACGAAAAAAAAAACATTTTATCAATACCATTAAACATCGACATTTTTAGAAAAGTAAATTCTGTGCGCTTCTGCTTTTTAAATTAAAATCATTATACGTTATGGTTTAACAAATTAAAAAACACTAAGAAATTTAAAAAAAGTAGTATTGTATAATTAATACCTTTAAAAATACAAAAATTGACTTACACTAGAAAATTTATACAGCTGGGTAAAAAGATATTACCCTATGTTTAAATAGATATTATATGTACCTATATAGGTATCTATATCGTATGTACCTACCTATATAAATTATAGGTGTTTAAATACATTTATCGTACAATATAATTAATAATGATATTATATATATAGGTAATTAATAAGTAATAACTATTATATACATAACCTATATAGTATATATCATACTTAAACCTACCAACTACATTATATATGTATATATGACGAGGTGCAGTGTGTCGGGAGATCGCAATGTATTATACATATACAGCTACCTATACATTCTATACGTATATCGTCGTGCCAGCGGCTGCGCGGGGAAAGCGCGATTAGTATTCCGTCCGGGCGCGTCGGTGATGTGAGGAAGATTTAATTCGGAGAGTTATGGATCAGACGCGTGGTTTGTTGGCCAAGCTTCCACGTCGTACAATAATGCACGCACGACGGCCACGACGACGACTCGTGATTTTTAAAAGAAAAATATAAAACTCTCTCGCCTCTCTCGTACACTAGCTACTTATATATATATATATATATATATATATCTACCTATAATATACTGTCCGGTTTGTCTGAAACACGCTCATCGATCATTCGCCTCTCTCCCAATGGTTGCAGTGTATGGGAAACGTGGTCGGCATCTCTGACGAGTATTATTGTCTTCAACTCATTTCGTTTGTGCACAGCAGTCTGCACATATTATATTATTGAGATATGTGTGTGTAAATGTGATAATAAATATTTACAGACGTCTGTAACAGCTATTTATTTTTATTTATTTTCAAAATGTATGGACCGGTAGCTCAATGGTTACAATTAAAAATACCAATGACAAATAAATAAATGCGAAAAAAAACTGTCGATAACAGATAAAAAATTCAAGATAATATAGTTATTATGGTATTAAGAACAAGAGAAAGATAGTTAATATTCTATACTGGCAAACTGTATTATCTTTGTAAGGAGTACGATTAACAGTACCTATATAATATAGTTTGTAGTGAAAATTGGAAATAAAAAAAGAATGTTATTATGCGAAGAAAAAAAGATTTTTAAAATTAATTTACACTATATTCATCAATATATTATGTATTTTATTCTGCAGTTAGTATAAACAAAGATTAGGTTGGTTAGTGAAATGATCTTTTTATGTACCTACTATTTATTTATTTGACACTTCAAGTTTAAACATGATGCAGAGTTCATTATTGTATATACAATTATAATATTACTACACAAACTACCTCAGATAAATTGCAGTATACCTATATAAATTAATCTTTTTTGAAAGAAATCATAAGCTGTAAACATTATTATAATAAGCGGCTACCCTTAACAAGAAAAAAGACAATCTAAAACTATATAGGTATATACTATACAGTATAGGTAAAAAAAGTGGTAAAACCTTTGGTTTTTATCAGATTATAAATGTTGATTTTAGTGATTTACCATGTAGAAAACAGTAATCATAGAATGCAAACAATCGCAATACTTATATAATATGTATATTATTAAGTTGTTTACCAACTATCTATTTAATACATATATATAACCTATGTATTCAGTTATTATACATTATAATACAGAGCTTGCGCTAAGAAAATTTTAGAACTGCCCAACATTTTAATATTTTTGTAGATGCAGATTAAGTAAATTTGTCGCTCGCTAAATTCGCTTAATTACCACTATTTACCAAACTATATATTGACCACACATGTAAACACTTTATACATTACTTTATTTATTATAATTTATTAATAATAATAACAAATTAAAATTTTTTTTTTTTTTTATCTTCAGTGTCTTCGCCACTATCGTCACTATTGATAATTTTGTTTTTACCAGATGCTTCAAAGAAAACTCCACTAAAATAACTTTGTTCCTTTCCTTTTCTTCTTTTGAGGACTCGATGTTTCTTTTTAGACATCCAATGGTAAACTGTGTCCCTAGGATCCCAACCGTATAATGGTGGCATATTATAATTTATATATAAGCTCAAGTTTTCTGTCTCAATATTCATAGTTGAGCGTAATGGTGATTTTAATAAGTTGCTGGCACTTATCAAACGTTCAACATCAGCACTATGAGGTTTAGCAGCTGCCACTCTTGCCAACATTGTACAAACATTTGGAAAATATTTTGAGCCACATAATGTTTTTACTAATTTAATAAGGTTCATTTTTCGTAATTCAGATATATTTTCCATTGATATCAATTCATCATACTCCAATGAAAATTCTTTTAAATCTATGTCTGCGCCAATTAAATTATGAATATCTTTGATGCATGCTACAGAAGATAGTACAACAAATGGTTTTATAATTGACAGTAAATTTTTATCAATAGAAAATCTTTGTTTTAAAAATTCTTGAAGAGAACATACAATTTCTTGTTTAACTGCTGCAAGACATCTATTTTGTGTAACAAACTTATGATGGGATTTATGACGTGGAATTTCTATACTTTTTATAGTTATTGAATTTAATGTAAGTGAACCATCTTTATTGATAACTACTTGTTTGTCTAAAGCCTCAACCCAACCTCCTATAAGTGGGGTAGACTTTAACATTTCAATTTTATTAATGATGTACATAGTTTTTTCATCCATTGAAATAACATTCAAATCATCAGATTGCAATTGTTGTTGATACCTTGAAAAAATGTATAAAACATCAGCCAGAACTGCCATAAGGCGAATGTTGTACTCATGAGTAAGAAACTTGAAATGGCCCACATGAACTTTATCTGAAGAATTTTTAAAATAATTGACTAAACAAGACCATGAAACCAGCACATTATTAAGAAGCGTATATGAAAACTGAGACCATCTAACTTCAAAAACTTTTGGAAGTTGAAGCAATTTGAGGTTATACTCAAGAGCAATATTTTTCAATTCTCGTGTCCTCAAACCAGATCTTCGAAAAAATGTAGTTAAACCAACAAGTTTTTGAAAAAGTAAACTAACTTCAGGAACCGATTCACTCACTGACTCCCATGCTAGATTTGAACGGTGTGCTGCACACCATAAAGTAATTAATGGGCTCATAACTTCAGTTCCACATGCAGTTTTTTTCAAATTTGTTAATAAGGTCCACAAGCCAGATTTTTGTCCTACATTCGAACTCGCTCCATCAGTAACTAGAGAAGATGTTTTTTTCAAAATATTGTTGAAATTTTCATTTCCAAGTCTTTTAACACATGCTGTTTTTAAAGCATCACACATACCTTTCGCACCCCTTTCAACAGGTTCTTCAGCACCAAGAAAATAAAGTTTTTCTTCTCCTTCTAGTGTAATAGATTTCATCAACACATACATTTTATCGATTTGAGTTCGGTCAACACTTCCATCACAGCGCAAAGACAATGCGAGTGAATTATTAAGAATATCTTCCACAAAAGATGACTGATGAGTTTCTACAATACATTCTAGAAGGTCTTTATGAGTGTGTGGTGTTAGATACTGAAGTTCACTATCATCAATATTATTTGATACTTCACCATTTAATTGAAACAAATTTGCTTTTTGTGATACAATAACCCGGCTGGGAAAAGAATAAGCAGATAGTGTAAGTTTCTTAGCATCATTATAAACATGAATCATAAGACAGCCAATTTTCCTCGCCAATTTGTCATTTGCTTGATTGACTGCTTTTCCCATTGGAGTTATGGCCATTTTTTCAGAAGTATTTAAAGTTTTATACTTATGTACCTTAATCGCTTCTATGTGATATGTGGTAGACAGATGGTCATTTAATACTTTCAGAAGATATTTAGTTCCATACTCTTGAGCGATTGCAGGAACTTTAGATTTATTATTACTATATCGCTTTACTATGTCTTGTTCTGCATAACATGGCTCACAACGAATCAAATGTTTTCCTTTAAAATGAAAATGTTTAATGCAACTACTGTCTGAAATAAGTATTACTTTTATTAGTTTTGGTTATTAAATACATTTAAAATATTATAAAAACATTCTAAACAATATTTACCATTCACTAAAGTTGTGTTCTTTTGTTGAATCTCACTAATCTCAGTATTTATGGTGTTATCCAAGCTGTTTACTGAAGTGCTATTGCCGCTTGTGGTGTTAATTAAGTTATCTACTAAATTATCTATTATCAGGTAAAAATCTATTATTTATTTAACATTTTAATTTAACATACCTATGTTAAGATCAGTATTTTTACTTTTATAAAGCCATTTTTTCATAAGACCAGAACTGCTTTTTGGGGCTAATTTTTTATTCTAAAATTCAAGTTTTGAAATATTGATTAATTTATAATAAAACATTAAAACATTTAAATAAAATTG
Source organism: Melanaphis sacchari (assembly GCF_002803265.2). Taxonomy (NCBI): domain Eukaryota; kingdom Metazoa; phylum Arthropoda; class Insecta; order Hemiptera; family Aphididae; genus Melanaphis; species Melanaphis sacchari. Next base: position 41,416 of record NW_020271303.1, read on the forward strand.
TGCGCTTAATTTTAATAACAGCCATTCATGCAAACAGCATCATTTAAACTTGAACCGAAAAAATATGCCAATATTTAACAATAAAAGCAGAGAAGAAATAATTATATAAATAATTAAGCTATTTAATCAACTTATATAAGCAAACTAAGATAATGCAAGCTTAAATTGGGTGCTATGGATACATATATACCATAGTACATACTGAATGTAGGAAGTACTTTATTCTTCAATATTATTTAAATATGATAAATAATATTGAAGCCTTTGGTGACGGTCCACATGTCAAATTATATCCTTGTAATAGTAATAATATGGTGACATTTGCTGGATAAGAATAAAAAAAAATGTGTTTACTTTATATTTATAAATTATAATATGTTAGTATGTACCATTTAAATAATTAAATAGGTAGGTATACTATATAGTAAGTTAGTATTACTGTATTAGTGTTTTACCTTTTTTAAATCCATGTTCGCTACGCACGTCACTTTCACTTGGTCACTTCTTCGTCTAAGTAATTAGTAAAATAAACATAAAACATGACGAATTTAATGGTCACATTATTATCACTTTCTGTATTGCATCGTGTTATCATATAGATTACACAATCTTCTATGTGTATATGATAATAAATGTTATGGAATGGATTGATAACATTTGTGTAAAAAATATTAAATAAAATACATACCTACTTAAATTAAACAATATTACATATTCCAATAATACAGAAAATTCACGATTTTTGGTACTGACCAAATTGGTTTTTAGAGTTGCCCATTTCAATTTAGAACTACCCACATTGGTTAGAACTACCCATTAGCGCAAGCTCTGTTATAATATATTATACGTATCGCTCGTCATGGTTCAAATTTATCTGGCGGAAAAGTTGCTATAGAAATACCCATGAGATAGGTTATATAACGACGTGTGTGTATATAACATAAAATATATAATCACAACTCGCTACGATGTGATCCGAGGACAAGCGTTTTTATTTAATAATATCAGCTGCTCGCCTATCTCTGTAAATATAAATATAATTCGAGACTTATCACTGTTGTAAAGATACATTATATATATATATATATACGTATATGTTATGTTTTATTTTCAATTAAGATATTCATAGCCGAGTAATCGTAAAACACAATTTTATACTTGGCTGGTCATGCCTATAAACGCGCGCGCAGGTACATTTAAAAAATTATAGTCTGGCATTTTATTCGCTGTCATTGTCACTACCTATAGTAATATATTTATAATACAGTCTATGCGTTATCATTATTCAGGCATAGTGTATGATAAAATTCTGTGGAGCATAAATAATAATAATGTTATATTTATTACTGCAGTCCTATAGAGAAACGTACCATACAATTTTATCATATAAAAATAACAGTTATATACAGTATATATATATATATATCAAAGTATATGAATTATGTATATAAAACTAAATTTAACTATCGGTAAAAATTTCAAGTCTCAAAAATTATACACAGTTTTTAGAATTATTACTATACAATGTATAGTATACACATATAATCAGAACTTTTTTTTAAATTGTAAAATTGATTATTTTAACGAATTACCCAAATCAAGTAAATTCTTTCTATGATAAAATAGAAATTTATACCACGCTTATTAAATAAACCCTAAAAAAATAAAATATTAATACACTTGTTACATATTACCTATTAATCAATAAATAAATTCGCTTCCGAAATATTATTGAAATATACTTTTGAAATTTAAATGTATTCCATTATATCAATATTATCACTGTGCCGATAGATAAGTGAAGTGGACCTCAGTGTTATTTATTTATCTTGATGGAAATAGTAATAAAGTAAATAATAGTTTTTGTAAATAATTAGCTATTATGGAATAAGTATTATTTATACAACATGAAAATAAATGTTTTAATTTTCAGTTAAGGTAAGCCAAAAATAATAAAATCATTATAACTGTAGTAATTTTTTATACCAATTACAATTTACACCTAACATAGCTTATTTATTTTTCAAATTAAAAAATGAGTTATAAATGGCAAGACATTCTGCACACAATAATACAATAATGTAATAATATTATAATTTATCATGGAAATTGAAACTAGTTTGTAATGTTAGTTTTAATCATTGTAAATTGTAATATGTTTTATATGAATAAAAAGGTAAGGTTTTGAAATTATTAATTACAACATAATATGTATTACTTATTTGATCAATCTATACCATATGATATATCTATGTCCTATGTAGAATAGATTTTGATGTAAACAAAGAAATGAAATAAGAACAGTAAACATACAGAGTGATTTACCAACCATGTTCACCCCTATATAATTCGATGTAATAATTAATATTCAGATTAAGGTTTTTAAAATTTTTAAAGTAACTTAAGGCATTAATTTTTGAATATTAAAATGTTTTAATATTAAAAATATTACGATTGATAACAAAATGTTCTTAATAAAATGAGAATTACTTTATTTCGTGCAAATCTTTAAATAGATGACTTTTTAGTTTTTAGAAATATGTTGATGCATATAAATCGAATTCGAACTAGTGATTTTTGAATCGTTAACATTTCGTTAGGAGTAAGGAGCAAGTAAACAATAGATCCGTGATGATACGTATGAGAACTATGGAGACAATGATTATTTGAAATCATGTACTTAATAATAATTCATAGGAAAAAATAGATGACTTTCGCGTTTGAAAAAAAGAAGTTTCTATCGCCACAGAGTACTCATATTGAATGGTATAAAAAAATCTATATGATTAAAATATGGTCCAGAAGTGGATATCCAAAAATTTCAAAAATAAAAATTGAATAAATTAATCAACGGAGAAAAAAATTGGCGTGAATATGTACGGTGAAACGCTCTGTATAAATATATACGTTGCAGCCTGCCGAGTTCCGACCACTGTTCCGTGTCTTCGATGTGATGGCCGATTTTATTAGCACACGTGCGCTTTTATTGCTGCGCTGTTCTCGCCGTCTATAAACAGGATGTGTATAATATTATATATACGTCGGTGAAGCACGAATACAGCTCTAACGCGCGATTGCACAAATAAAATGAGCAGATACCGCGCGCGTTCAAGCATTGCATTTATAGAAGATTGTAATATATCGTGTTAATAGGACGACGATCCATTATCGATTGGCACCAAAATCGAATTCCTCATTATAATAATACACGATCGATGACGAAATCGCACGAAACGCTGATTAAATTATATTTGTTATAGTGTATAACATATAAAATATGTACACAAGTATATAAAAGGTATACTTAGTATAAACAGAGGAATTTTCTCGTTTTACCCTGTGCATGTGTTTTTATTACTTTGTTTCCGTATGGATTTCAATTTAAAGTATTTAAACAAATATTTGGGTCAAACATAAAACAAAATGTATACATATAGATATAAAATGTTAAATCTACGCCGTGTATTCATATATATACGATTATACGAATATAAACATATAGGTATATACCGCTGAGTGGTGCAACAGTCTGTATATTATAATAATATAATAACGTCTCCAATTATATTTATCTATACAATATTTATAGAAAGTAATTTAATATATATATATAGTGTTGTTTAGAACTAAAAATATGTATTAAAAATTGTAATCGGTCCAATATCATATAATAATATATATTATACGATACTGTACACGTAGAATATATATACAAACAACACATACACACACACACATATATACATATATATATTCGTATGTCGATTGTTAAAATATATAATAGCCGCAATTTAATTTTATAAAAGCACGCATATACGCTTCGTTGTTTGTTTAAAATTCAAAATATACAAACGCTATTTGTTTCCAATATAAATAAAGTTCAATCAAACACGTCGCGATTCGTTTATAATATAATAATAAAAATTAGCATCCTTGATCTTTATAGTTTTTTTTTTTATACGGAGGAAGTACTCGTGTGCGTGTGTTATAAAAATGCGAATCGTTAATATTCGGTTTTTGTTATTGTTTACAGTAAAAACATGTCGTTTAATGGCACGTCGTAGACGAAATCAGAAAAACTTTAACATTTAATATTATTTCATACGGACAATAACATCGTGAACGTCTCTAATGTATTGTAAACAGAAATATTATAAAAACATATACATAGTATCGATTAGAAATTAGAAATAATGCACCAAAAGCCCGCGTATATCATCCAAATAATTTTACCGTGCAAATCAGACTTGTAGTATTACTGTATGTATATATAGTATAATAATTCTATGTTACATTGAAATATTATTTTATTTCAATACTAAAACTTGGATATTCTGCAGCTTTTATTGTCATGACAACGAGATTCAAAACATGCGGTCGACTAACTCTATTGTGTTGGACTATATAGATACGAAAATGTCCTTAGCGGAACTCCTTCTGCAGCTGAGTTCTTATATTGTACAATATATTCATATATGTAATACATCTACGTGAACTCGTGAACTCAATACTGCTTTAGGTTCATTCGTGGGTGTGTCATATCATTGTGATAATATGTATTTATAAAACATATAAAGACGACCATCGCAGCGACGCGCGTACTTATAGTTCGATTTCGAAAGAGCTCTCACTCGGCTGCGAAAATTCCAAAACGTATTTGCACGAACGAAAGTTGAAGTCGTCATCTCGAGATACATCGCGCGGCGTACATACAGTATAAACCTATAAACGCGCACGCGCAGACGTAACAACAATGTATAATATTATAATATTATATATAAAAATATAAACGCCGTATGGTGGCGGTCAAGACGTACCTATATAACACATAAAACGTTATATGACGGGTACTCGGTGTAGGACATTGGCCCTCGTCCTTCGCCGCTCGCATCACCAGAGGAGACGCGTGTGCGTATGTGTGTCCGGCCGGCCGCAGAGAAGAAAGTGCCGTTAACGACAACGACGACAACGACCATATAATAATATAGGAATATAATATTATTATTATCGTGCACATAGTCTGCCGCCCGCTGCTAGAATACCGAATCGACCGCGTGTGACGAGCATTTATAGTTTTTTTTCTCGTTGTATTTTTCTTTCTTTGATTTTCAATCATATATATATATATATATATATACTCGTTATCAAAGTATAATATTTTATACCTAAGGACTTAAATAGCTCTAAAAATTTAATCAAATATACATGCAGTTAAATACACCAGAAAATGACCAAATATATGTGTTAATAAATTGAAATAAAAATGTTTTGACTTGATTGTTGATATTTTTGTGTTATATTTATTTGTATTACTATTTTTTTTTCTTTTTAAATTATTATATCTCGCTCACATTATTATCATCCGATCTTTCAATGACATTAAAGTCATAGCATTGATAATAAATATTATGTAGAGTACATAGTGTATTTATAATCAACGGTCATAATATGACAAAATATATATAAATTATAAATGCCATTAAGAATCACATAGCTTTATATTGCATAAAAAGCACATAATTTCGGTTAAATATAGGGGTTTTAATTTTTCATTTGTGTTTATACATATTTGTTGAATGATCAAAGAAAAAACATTAAACGCTTAAATAAAAATAATGGGTAAATATGTGAATTTAATATCGTGTAAGGTACCTGTTGTGTGGTCCAATCCATGAAAAATGTCAATTATCATTTCATGTAGAATGAACGTTAAATAGTATAATTATCATAATTTTAAGGTTTTATTGTAGCCCCGCCATTTTGAGACGAATGCATAAATTTGTCCGAGAACTAAAAAAAGGTCATGTTTGCAAGTTGCGTATTGTTTTATTGTTAGGTTTTTAGTGACGTCAATGATCTTCGGAGCGGATAACGATCGTATACGACCTCATCATTAAATTTTATGAATGATTATAAATTATATATGTAAATACATAGCTAAATTCATAAAAGTACCTAAAGAAAAAACATAGATTATTTATTTTAGCTAAAATAATAAATTTATGAGGATTTATAAATGGTATTTAAGTCGTTTATTGTAATGTTGACTTAGATTTTTTGTGTATAAGTTTTTAATACAAATTAATCTTGTATAATGGTATTCGTTAAGATATGTTTATAAAACCATCTTAGATAGGAATTAGCTAAAACCAAGAAATAATTAAGCCAATAATTAAGACACCTTTTTATTTCACTGAAACAATTCTTAAGTGCGTTTTATCATATAATAACCATAGATAATATAATACACACCTATGCACATGACATTACGGTGTATACACGTTACGCTGTGATAGAAGAATTTACTGGTTATCATGGTTATATGTATATATTTTGGCTGTAGGTACATTTCATGAGAAAAAAATCATATTATTAGTCTGTTGTTAGCCAAATTTTAAATTATTGTTATATTTATTCTTCCTTTTCTTAATCAAATCTTCGATTTGCAACGAACGGAACCTCGCAATTTGAACTACTTTTGACGTTGTATTATAAACTTATCGACCACATGTTAAGTGTTGACCACTATATACTTAACCTGTACCACGGTTACTAACTATGTATACATAAGTAAGCTAACTTATAGTTAGGCTAACTATGCATGCTTGGCACGTATATTTATATGTATATAAATACTGGGAGATTTGAAAATGTAAATATATGTATCGTGTGTGTTTGTGTGAACGTACACTTGGCGACGAAATCTATGTACATCAAATTGTATATATAATATATAGGTGTAGACGACGATTTTGGCTTGTCGCAGGAAACACTTTTATAATACATTCATGTGTGTGTTTGGTTCGATTCGCAACTATTGCTACGAAACCCAAGATGTCGATGTCAGACGGTCATTGTCCCTCCCGACGCGTTTCCGCGCTGTCCGGAATATTGGTAGATTTTTGCTGAACGGTGCATAATAATAATTATGATAATTGTTACAATAATCTGTATAAAAAGACTCAAGAAGCCGATTTTTTTTTTGTTTTCCTTCAAAAAACAACCACCGATTAAAAACAACATTGGCGCGTATGCGTATATTTGATATACGAAACAGCACGTGTCAAGAAGATTCTTGTATATTATATGACGAGTGTATTGTTGTTATGATATAATATAATGCGTATATATATTTATATATTGTATTGTGCAGCCGATGATGATGGTGCGAAAAATAATTTATATTAATGAGCGGCTGGCTGCCGCCGGGTCATTGTACATCCTTGCAGGTCGGTGTCGAATGTCATCGCTACCACCACGTTATTATTATACACCACGTCCTGTTGGGCAATTTCTCGTTAAATTTTTTTTTATCAAATTTCGAATTTGCTAAGAATTGCAAAATATTACTGTCCGGTATGCGTAACGTCACGAAACGTGAGCGTAACCTGTTTATATTATACACTCCAACACACGGTGAAATTTCCGGACTCAACACCCCGCGAATATTATTTGTGTTATATTTTAATAATCTAGAAATATACTAATAAATGGCAACTAGTAAATTGTATACTATTATTCGAGGCACTATACAAGAATGTCGGTTTACTTGACATTTTTTGTCAAAAGTATTTAGTTTCCACGGAATGCATACATTTCGAATTTATATGAGTATAATAGGTATATTTCTTATGTAAATCACAATAAATAACATTTAATGAGTGCCTACATAATATATTATACGATTATGAGTACGCAACATTTTGGTATGTAATTATTTAAGTAGAAACGATTTTACTGCAGGCTATATTCAGTATTCACCATATTCATAGTTACCTATATGTTATAATATTTTGATAGTCTATGATTAAAGAAAAGTCCTAATAACGCGCCATAAAACTAAACGAAAGAATCCAACATGATTTAACTAATATATAATATTTTAATAACATAATATGTGGACATGTAGAGTACAGAGTGAATGCAAAAGAAATTAGAGTCAAAACTAACTTAATGACATTCGATTAGTGTCTTACCTAACCATAATATTGCACGGCGTGATCTTTGTCATAGGTCGTTAACGACTATTGCAAATCCAAAAAAATACGATAATATAATGTTTTTTGTAAGCTAACATATTTTTATACATATTTACTGGTATTACATATTTTATTTTTTGCAGGTAGGTTTACATTTAATTCGTTCAATTCGCAGTGTGGATGAACTGTATTCACTGACGCAATCTTTATTTACTAGTAAACAACATAAAATAATTGACCTAACCTAACCTAGGGTTATTTTATGATTATACATCATTCATATTTCATGTAGGTTAAGACGGTTAAGTTAGAAACGTATTTGTCGAGTAGTAATTTGTCGTAGAGTTACATATTATACGAGGTATAAACGGATACAAATACGGAGATAAACATTTATCGAAATACATCACATTATAGGTATTAGGTACATATTATTATAGACATTTTTTGCACAAATTTTTTTTCAGGGACGTCCTTAAGGAAGCGAAAGGTATAGAGTGTAAAAATACTATTCCAATGTCTCGTAAAATTTTTAACTTTTTACTAATATTATTCCTATAGGTTCTTTATTTTTCCGTAACTCAATCGTTTATATATACATTAATTATGTTGATACATTTTTTAATGAATAATTTATGCATGCATATTATAATTACTAATAATAAGTTAAATAATGGTTATCTTTTGATACATTTATATTAGATTATACGTATACTTTAATTAGTATATTATATTATAGGCCCTAATTAGGATTTGTTGATAAATTCATTTAAAAACAAGCAAAGTATATTCATTTAAAAATTATAAAATGTTTTTTTTTTTAAATAGCTACTCATTATTTGCTTAAAAATTAAAAAAGTTATAAAAATCATATAAGGGGCTCCCAAAAAATATAACATTTAAAATTTAGGCCGATTTACTATAATTTTAAAATTAACAGTAAAATGGATTATTTTAAACATAAAAAGTACTTTATGTTACATTTTATTGAAACAAAGACAACACACGAGAAATTTTCCTAAAATTTACTTATAAACATAAATATCTACACATATTTTATAACAATTTAAAATTATTTGTAAAGAATTGATTTAAACTTTTAATTTCTCTCTCCCTAAAAATAGGTCTAGGTTGATCTGAACGACCTGGTTATTTATCACCTATATTAAATTATATATAGCATAAAAATATTTTAATAATTATAAATATTAAATAATAATAATAATAATTTAATAAATTACCTATATATTATAAATTACGACGTGTACACGTGATGCGTGACGTGTATACATTTGTACAAAACCCAAACTGTTCTTCATCGTTAGGAGATCATTAGTGGAGACGAATAACAAATAGTGTGCGTATATTGTCACTATTTTCAGAAAAACGATCAAGCTAAATCCTGGAGTGAAATAGTATACAATAATATTATTATGTAAGTCATCCTATGCATATAGGTGCCAAACTAATATTCCAATTGATTTCAGAGAAATCCATATGCCGGAGTCTATAATATATAAAATATCTCATATGGTTAGGTTTTATTTTAACAATAGAGACAAATAATACAAAAATTATGTAAAGACACTTGAACCGTTTACTCAAGTGTATAAATTAATATATATATATATATATAAATGTACCGGACGCCGAACAATTTTTTTTTACACGTTTCGTTTTTAACATTGGGTACAAGTGATTCGTAGCGAACATTTCAACATAATATGTCGCTAAGCAAACAAAATAATATTGTTCGAGTTAATCATATTGTGTTTTTCTTATTACTAAGCTTTTTTTTTATTTTTCATAAAAAAATCTCCACTCGCTTTATAAATAATATGCATATCGACAAGACAATACAAATTAAAATAGTCTTCATTATTGCATTCAACATTGCGTTCATCAAAAATTAAATTTTGAAAATGTTTACGTTTTAATAATGCGAGAAGAATAAAAAAACAATAAGCATTATTATTAAATTATTAGTCAATGGCAATATATTCTCGTAAGATACAACTTATTTACCGGAAATATATGATGAAGTCCATAATGATAATACCGTCATTTGATATTGTAATAATGATGTTAAAAAAAAAAAAATTAAAAAATTTAAAGGAAGAAAATTTAGTGAATTCGGCTTGCATATAGTAGGTGTCGAGTTACCTGGTTATTGTTAAAGATGTGTTAAATATTAATTTAAAGGTAAATCAATGCATATAATTATGAACGGAGATGGTTAGTTAGATTTGTCACGCTAATAGTGTTAGTTTACATCCAAGAATATTTTATCATGTATTAGTAGGTATTGTTATTACCTATAAGTAATATATTTTTCTATTTATTTTGTGTTATAGTTGGTTTAACTAATTTTTTCAAAAAAAAAACTATATTTATATTATAAGTTAATTACTACAAGTATACCTAATATTATTTTATATAATATTACTAAATGGTAGTTGTTATTACAACCTCATTAGTCAATTTCGGCATATCATAGAACGATATGAATAAAAGTTCTTGATAATTAGCTTCAATTTAATTTTGTATAGAACATAATAGTATATACATATTTAATAGTAAACATTTTAAAGTTTCAAAGAATATATATATATATATATTTCAATAAATTACAATGAAATAACTAAAATTTTTATTTTTTGTTACATATATAATTTTGATAAAATTTAAACGTGAGCTATTTTTAAAAAAAACTTGTGGAAATGTATTTTTGAAATTTTTATGTTTTTGTAAGAATGTTATGTTAGAAACCTTGTTAATACATTTTAAGCTTGAGTCGTTAAAATTAAAAGTTTTATAAATTCAATTTAACAGTTTTCAAGCTATTTGATCGAGTATAAATTTATTTATCAGTATTAATAGTTTTTTAGTAAAAAAACTAAATAAATTTAATAATTTCAAATGTCTTTAAATTACTAAATATTTGATTAAGTATTTAAAATATTTTTGCGTTTAGAAATTAATAACTGATTTAAGTAGTAATGAATTAATGTGTCAATTTTACTCTATAAAAATATACTGATAGTTATCCAATTATAACAAAATAATAAAAATCGTTTTTTATGTGAATAATATCTTATGTCATCAAAATTGGAACAATCACTCATAAAAAATTATTGTGCTTTTACGTTTAATTATTATTTTAATTTTAATAAGAATAGGTTATGAAATATCTTGTATTCAATATTTATTAAAATAATTTACAAATTTATACATATTTTATAAACATTTTTATCAATAGTAGTAACGCTTCAATAGTGGACATTTATTTCAGTTCCGCTAGTGTCCGTTTTTCAGAGGTTTTTCGGTGTATTGTATTAGATTGTATTTGTTATTTTGAAAAAGGTTGAAATACGCTATATACAGTATACACGAATGCATTACTTGCAACGACATAATAACAACTACCATAATAACGTGTTGAATAGTGTTCATTAAATATGATTGAACTAGAAATAGGTAGGTATATATTTTTTATTCACTATGGGAAAAAATTTTCTGGTAAACGCAAATATTTTGTTATAGCATGTTTCTTGTTAAATTATTTTAGAAGTCGGTCGTCTATATTATATAGATCTCAAACAAGCAATTAAGTTTTGGAATTCCTCAATGGCTGAAATAAGTTATCTAATACACTAATTTAGAGCTATAGAATCTTTGTCTTTTGTGTTTATCTAACGTTAATTAACTTCTTGTTGTAGTAATTTTTATAGTGATATTTATTTGTGATATATATCGATACTTGCCATGACGAGTAGAATAGTTCGTGATAGTAAAACAATAAATGCATAATTTTTTTTATCGATCAATTTAAGTTGCTGTTATTGATTATAATACAACTAAAATGGTTTAAAAATAAATTTAACCGTTCGTCATTCATGGTGCAGTCGACGTATAGCTATAATATAAAATTCAAATATTGTTGATTTTATATCACCATTAATGATCGAATAAATCGTCATTATGGAATTTGAAAAATTGATAATCAAATATACTATAAGGTCGTAAGTATCGGATCAATATATTTACAAAAACAAATATACTGTTCCGGAAGAAACATGCATTCAAATTCCAAACATAAGAATATAAAATCTGCTATGTATGATAATCTCGCACAAAAACAATATTTTGTAATTGTAAATTTTAATTGTTGGTAATAATTCTAAAATACTACATTTATACCTATCTACGTGCCTGAATCAGTGAATTAAATTAACATACATGTCATACAGACATAAGATACACCTCAAGTTTCAATACTTGACATTAACGGAAACCACTGCGGACGTCAGTTTCCCTCTGGCGCGCTTATAATATAAATAATAATCTCGGTGGACGATCTCCGCACGAAACGTCGTTTGCTCTATAACCGAGTCTTCTTGCGTCTGACGTCGGTTTCTTCCACGTACTTACACAGGTCAAACATAATAATATATACTTATGACTTCCGGTGCGGTGTGGTCGCGCGCGCCGGTAAAGATCGTTAGCAGCAGCCTGCAACAGCGGCGGCGGCAATAGCAGAAGCTAAGACAATAACGTTTTTCAGGACAAATACAATACAATGATAATATTATTATTATTTGTTCTCGGTCGTCAACGATCCGATCCCGCTGCAACTGACCGGAACTGGCCGCCGCGATAACCGCAAGACGTGACCATCGTTTGAGTGTATATTATAACACGTACGTACGAGACATGTTTATATATATATATATATATATATATATATATGTAGATCATATAATGCACTATATCTCGACTATATTATATACATAAAAAATTAACATGATCGCATCGCTCACGCACACAAACGCGACACTCAGAGTATTTATATATATATTACTTAAATAATTCGTATGTATGTGTGAGTGTGCATGTGTCTACTGACCGGAGGTGCGTTCGTGCACAGAATCGGACCGTTAAAAATATATAGTATTGTAATACATATATGATATATCGTATGGTTAAGTATAAAACCATATATAACCCACTGAGACGATAATTGCAGCGGCTTTAATATAATACCGTGTATCCACATCATGTCACACGTCACGGGCTTTACCGCGGTTTGCACTGTTGCTGCTGCTGCTGCTGCTGCTGCTACTGCTGCTGTTGCTATAAGTCCGCCACTGTCGTCATTATGTGTATACTTACGTCTTTCGGACTTTTTTTGTCCACTTATGATTTTTTTTATTTTTTTTTTTATTATTTGCCGTATGATCGTGGTTCTACGGCTATGATTCCTAAAATGACTTATATAGTATACAGTATACACATCACACGTGTATGTAAAATAAGTACACGTCTATGTATCCATTTTGTATATATATATCAAATATTTATAAGTCTGTTAACTATAATATACTTTCCGGGCGATCGCACTACGTTACATTTACGATCGGAAGATTTTTACTGCAGCAAAGAAGAAACAGTAAAAAAATTGGTATTTGAGCATTGTTTTTTTATGAACACTGCGAAGACGTGATCGCAACTGATACGATTTTGTCGCATTACGTGCAATGAATATAAATAATATGCTCAGCTGTCGACAATATTATTTGCCTAAATTATGTTTAACGTTAAATTACTGCTGCAGTGATCGAACGTTATATTTAGATTAGACAAGGGCGTACTTTACTCAGTTTTTAAAGACTAAAAATGTAATACTCAAAAATCCCTAGCACATTTAAACATAATATTATATGCTCTTGTTGTATGGTAAAATTGCTCAGAAAAATATAGTTGCAAGTGGAACGATTTTATACAAACACTTGCTAATATATAAAAATTTTGTTCTTTGGTAATCTTATTTCATTTTAGCGTTTCCCAATGTACCTGTATATTCAACATAATATTATGAGTACATTACTTATATCGTTCTATTTTATACATAAATATAGAATGTTGTATTTTAATCACATAGTGTATACGTTAAATACGTTAATAGTAATATTAATATTACCAAACATGTCATAAATGTAAACGGAGATTGGAATTTTACATCTTCTTGTTAGGTTTAAATGAGTGTTAACGCTTTATTAATCGTTCGAAAACAATGTCAACGATTATCATTCCAACAGCAACCATATTTTATAAAAACACAATAATATTAGGTTAGAAAAATGCGTTTAAAATTTTGTCAATACATTAAAAATTATGTTTTTGTAAAATTGAAAATAGTATTTATCTCTTATTGTCTGCCTATAATAATCAATGACGTTAAAAATGTAATCATATTTACAACGCTTATTATTATAGTATTACAACAGTCAAAGAAAACAATATTCTTTACCGTAGAAAGCAATTGAAGGAAATTGTCTATTTTGTGTATACAATATGCAGTACACATATTGTGCCAATGACCACTGGAGACAACTGTATGTGCATATATATAAAAACTATAAGAAGTCAACTGCTATTACGCACACGGATACGATAGAGGTCTAAACATCCGGCCTTACGCAGTTTAAAAGCCCGACCCGACTATTATCCAGCTCTATATAGATATTGCTCACTTCGTGTGTTGATTAATAAATGCAAATTAATAATCTAATGATAATAATACTTTAATTTTACAACAGCTTACTGTGCCTTGGCTGTACACGTTTTTTCTTGTTATTAACATACAATACTATTTTGTTTTTGATTAATGTTTTTCTAAGAAAATTTCGTAAACGGGAATTATCTATCACCGCTGTTGCTTTTATCTATTTTTTGTTGGAGTAAAATATAACCAATAATATAGACATTATGCATAATACATTGACAAAATTTTAGAGTTTTGTGTTTTTATTAAAAATTTCCACAAAATAAAATTATCTTCATTGAGTACCTAAGATTTTAAATTGGAAGACATTATTATGATACTAATTATTATGGAATAAAAGCATAAGCAGGAATAAGATTAAAATTTCAAATGGTTATTTTAACTAGTGAAGTATATTATAATATATTATGTACTTTAACTTACCTTAAAACAAACTCTGTAGACTTTTTGACAATCGCAAATAGGCTAGGTAGGTATTATATATCAATATTATTGTTTTAATCGTACACCTATTAAACAAATAAATTAAAAAAAAATATATTAACAAAACTAGCCATTCATTATGTTATTATTGTTATTTAGTAGGTAATATTAAACGTCTGATTTATATATCCAAATACTCGCCACAATATACCATTTAGCGTATAATAGCAGTGCTTGACTTGACAGGAAAAAAAACAGTAAGAAAACTCTGATGACATACAAAAATGTGCGTTCTCAGCAAATTGGTATACACCTCATATTACCGTGGGGGACCAAGTCCCCCACATAACTACATACTTTAAAAGTGTTATCACAAACTAACAGATATTTCATAATATACCAAAAAGTATAATTTTTCAGTACAATAATTAGATACTTTGACTGTATTACGAGCGATGAACTATTTTTTATTATGATTGTTTTTGAAATTTTATAATAAATTTAATATTAAAACATGTCTGGATTTGAATAATTTAAATAATACTAATAAATGGAAAAGATATTTTTTATATTGTTTTAAAAATTCAAGTAAAAGGAGGAGGTCATTGCTCGTCAACTAGTGGGCTATAAGCCTATAAATGACATTCTACTTTATACATTGCATGCACTTCAAAAAGACTTAAGTGTACGCTAAAATGTATTAGAGACCTTTGAATTCTATAAAATCTTTACTTGGGGTACTCAATTCCGTTGATCACAACTTTCAAATCGAGTGTAGCATGGTTGTTTCTGGTGTTGCTGATAATTTCAATTCATGGTGCAATTATTATCAACAACTATACCTATAATTGCAAGTACCTATATAACAATTTCAATAACGATGAGGATGCACTTGAACGCGTTATTCTCATTGTATTTTATTATTAAAACTCATAACCACCTTGATACGAAAGTGTGTACCTATTTATATTATTTATAAGTTTATTTATAAATACCTACATATACTCAATCTGAATACGATATCATTTACATTATGGTATTATACAGAGTGTAACAGAAATAACTGATAAATTAAATTAATGATAACTATGAAATTATTTTTATTCATATCAATATTGAAGATTTTTTTTTTTTTTTGATTTATAATTAAACATTACATATTATCTAAATTAAAAATATTAAAAAAAAAAAAAATAAATAAGCAAAAATAAAATACATTATATAACAGTTAATTACACGTTTTTCTGTTACACCCTGTATTTGTTATAAGGTCGTTCTCACGATGCTGTGTGCAAGTGAAAAATGTATAATTAAATTAAAATAAGCCTTATTCGACTACCGCGTAATGTGTTTATTTAAAAATTAATTGGATTGTTATAATATGATCACATTTATTATATATTGAAATAGAACTATGGTATTCAATCATTATACTATTATAATTTTATTATCAATTCATAACTGTATCTATAATTTATTACATAACTAATTCATACATGATCGGTTTGTGTATCCACGCTATTAAAAAAATGTAAATCATTATTCAGTATATAATATAGAATACCATGGATGTCCATGGGTCTAAAGTCTAAAAGATTTCTTAGAACAGTTAAACATAATTGTATGTAAGTTTAAATCTGTGTAAAAACTAGAGAAGATCAAATAAAAATAAAAATTTCAATCTATAATTGCTACAGAAGTTTTTCGTAAAAAAAAAAAAAATGTATTAAATCTATTCTTTAATTGATTAATAATAATCGTTTTTTACTCGGCCAAAACGTATAAATTTCAATCATGAAATGTACTTATGTACCAGAAGTATAAATGTATAATTTAACATTTTAAAATTCGAATGAAAGAATGTGTCATTTTTCCTAAAAAACTTTATCATCTGTAAAATAAAAATAACATTTAAAAAATATTACCATTATGTAAACTAGATCTGTACATTTTATTAAGATTTATAGTCCAGCTTAATTTCATAACTTGGAGTTTAAAATAAATAAAAATCATGATTTAATTAACTGAAATACATTTTTTATAAGTAAAGTTAACTTTTAAATCAGTTAGTCATAAAATAATTAGGTAACTAATTATTTTTTTCATGCTAATTTTATTGTTAAAAGTCTATAAACCATAAAATATATGAATGTGCTAGGTTTAATTCAGATGGTATAACTTTAGTAACTTTGATCCCTACATATATATATTTGATTATATCACTATAGGTACTATAGTTCTGGATGAAAACGTTCAAGTATGTATTATAACTGTTTAAGTTAGATACTGTTTATAAGTACTGAACCATATGTATATTCATGAATTTAAAAATATTAAGCGAATGGGGAGACCAACATTATTTTTATCAGAAAGATAAATTTTATTTTAAGTCGTAATATTCAGAAGATTGTTGGAAAATATACTTTTTTAAATTATGAAAAAATTGAAGTATAAGTCCCTTAGATCTCCGTTTTGAATCCTTACCATTATATTCAGTTCTACTAATCACTAAGAAGTACAATTAATGCTTTGTTAAATAAAATTACTATTCTACAGTATTATTCTTAATGAACGCAGTAATTGAAATAAAATAGTGGCAGTGGTGACACCTATCTGTATTTTATAGATAATTCTAAAATATGGGTCTTTGGATAGTACAGCGCAGTTAGCCTACCTCATTTTTTGCGTGATTTTACCACTAAATGTATTTTCGAATCAATGCGATGTAGTATAAAACGTGAAACAAATCGATCATCACGTGCCGTAAAAATATTTTTCATGAAACTATTTCGTTTCATATTTATATGTTGGAACAAAATATCGGTGTACACAAAAACAACAATGGTATATAATAACACTATAATAACAATTAAACAACGATACGTTAAGGTATATAATAATATTTTATAACAACATTGATGACATTCGGAGTGAAACGATCTCATAATTTGTTATTTCCGCACCCGTCTGTAAAATCAATAATTTTTTAACAAATAATAAGTATGATAATAAATAATAATGCAAGCATACGGAATTAATATAATATTTCTTATATGTTATGCAATGATGGTGTTTTTTTTATAAATTCATTTTTAATTACACCGGTAAAATATATTTTTTTATTTTACTACAATTACCGTATGCGCGTACTTAACTCTTTCTTCTTATTCGAATATAATATCTATCGCGTTTTTAAGGTGTTTTTTTACAACGATATAATAATGATGCAGCACTGCTGCAGCTGCTGCGATGTAATTTCGCCAGTCGCTCATTAACAATAACGACTGTCGTTAATAATTATTTACCAAAGAATAATCACCAGGCATTTTTTAGTCATTCGGGATATTTTATTTTATACGTTTATAAATCACCCAATTACACAGTACATTACTTTTACTCGAATATTCTATACCGGATTATATGGGTCTAAATAAATACCTATAATTAATGGTGCTTAAGCGTCGATCAAAAATTTGCAGAGCACAAGCTTATTAAAAATCGTTAAATGCTTATTAATAAGAAACTATTATAGTTATCAATATAATCTATATATTTTGTACATCAGTAATTTTAAAAATGTATTCCGCTTTGAACAAGATATTAAATTTAAAAATACGTAGGTATAATAACTTTAAAATCAGGAGAATAATTGATTGATAATAAATGGATTGAACTACTAACATGAAAATGAAAAAAATATCCAATATAAAATATTAAAATTGTACGTAATTCACGTTTACCTATAAGAAAATTTTCAAACCAATATTTTTTTAAATAACTTTTTAAAATGAGTCTTTATAGTTTAATACCAATTTTTCAACAATTTTCTTAAAGTTTCTATGGTTTTTGATAATGAAATTACCTATAATCAAATTTAAAAGCGATAACATTATACTTGTGTTTTTTCAGAGATTTTTTTTTAAATAAATGTTTTATAGGATCCTATCATAGCCTCCAAAAATTTACAAAACCATCTTTCATTAATGGAAGATTGGTATAAAAAATGGCGTTTTAAAATAAATCAAACCAAATCAATACATACCACATTTACACTTAAATTAGCACCATGTCCAGAGGTATCGCTTTTTGGTACTCAGATTCCCTCATCCTCAATCGTTAAATATCTCGGACTAACTCTGGATCGCCGTCTTACCTGGGCCCACCACATCAAAGCCAAAACATCACAATTAAACTCCCGCCTACAAATGCTCAAAACCTTAATCGACAACAATAAACACACAAAACTAAATATTAAATTACTCCTTTACAAATCACTCCTAAAGCCAATTTGGACATATGGCCTACAGCTCTGGGGCAACGCCAAAATCTCTAATTTAAATAAAATTCAACGGTTCCAAAATAAAATACTAAGAAAAATTACCAATTCTCCACCATATGTATCCAATCATACCCTGCATAAAGACCTAAACATAAAAACAATCCAGGAAGAGGCAAAAAATTATTATAAACGATTCCACCTACGCCTAAACTCTCATCCAAACGAACTTATTAAAAATCTAGCTTCACTAACCATCCCTGGCAACCCTCCTCGTCGCCTTAAGCGAAAATGGTGCAGAGACCTACTTAATCCCTAACAAAAAAAAAAAAAAAAAAAAAAAAAAAATATAAAAAAAAGTTACAACAATATAATTAAAAGACGTAAGTGTCATCGGTGGGTGGCTTCTTCAATCAAAATTTCATCTCCATTGTCTAAAGCTCATACTCTTATTGTGCCGATTGTGTATAGATTGTGTATTTATTAATAAAGAAAAAAAAAAAAAAAAAAAAATAAATGTTTTATTAAATTTTAAACCGAGTTATGGGTATTTTTAGATCGTAATATTTTACATACCTATCTTACAACTATGGATAATACATTTTGACGATAACACTATTTTAAAGAAAAATTATAACAAAATCGTTGTACTGTACAATAATAAATATATATTTTATAAACATAAAATCAATACAATAATTACATTTAAATATCCTACACGATTTTCAAGTGCGGTCTTCTATAATTTTTTTATTAAAATATCAAGTATATATATAATTTACTCGTACGTCGTGTGTAATATAATATGCAGTATAATTATTTTTATTTCTATTATTATTACTATTTTCCATCCACCTAAATGTCAAATATATTCCCGCGAGATGTGATTTGCGGGACTGGTGTACGAGTTGGCGCAGAGGGTTCGCTCGTAGAAAATTATTATATACATAGTGCACGTCGTGTTTTAACATACAGAGTGATTCTTTCAATACAATATTAAGTAACGTTCTAATTTTTAGACTTCAATATCTCAATATTTTGCGGTACTTAAATATTAAACAAATAAAACTAAATATTATAATTACGTTTATTTATATACCTAGTGATTATCTAATTGAAGTTTTTGTTTCATCCGTGAAAGTTGCGTAATAAATTTCGACGGTTCAATATTATTGAATTTAGTTATTTTTATATGATAAATGTTTCAATTTATCACCTACAATATAATTTTGAATTATACATATATTATAATAATATTTATGTAACTCGAAATTTGTTTAAATAATTTACAAAAATTAAATAACGTAAACTAATATCTACCCAATTCAAATGATTATTATCTTGAACATTTTATTTAATGATATATTATTTTAGCAGCTTTTTTATAAACGAATTGTATTTTAGATTCTTAAACAACAAATACCTAATTATTAAATTGATAATACATATTTTATTTATAAATTTATTTTATAATTTATTGTTTTTTTAATGTATACTTATTACTTATAATACTGCAGTGCGTTTAAACCTAATCAAGTATTTTATATGAGTTTGGTAAATCCATAAAATACAAAACTAATATAATGTTTATATATATATAATACAAAGCTTAACCAATAGTATAGTGTAGATTCTGTACTTCAGAGACAGAGTTTTATTAATCAAGATGACAATAAACAAAAATTTGCTTATTACTGCCTACCAACCAGAAATCGGGAAAAAATCCATCGTTTTCGTAATTTATAATCTTATATAATGTATTACATCGAAAAATAATATTACAAGTTACAACACAGAACTACTTACAAATATACCTCTAAAAATAAAAATAAATTCTACTAACTAACCGATATAATGGGACGTTATTTATGTTATATCTTTTTTACGAGACAACTATAAGGCATCCCGATAGGCATATGTTATCAAAACAACTACTGTAACTAGGTACTTAAAACCAGAATTTTATGGACAGAAAAAATTTATTCTACTCCTTCCTGCGAAAATTACACGAGTGATAATGTTTTGAAAAATTGACAAACCAGCTCTCTGCAGGTACAATTTATTTTTTGTGAACTATATAATATGATTTTTACGTCTCACAGCTAATTTTTTTTATACAGTTACAATTCACACGCGCTGTATAATGTCGAAAATACGATGGAAAGGAATATAATGACGAATAAACAATATTATATATATATATATATATATAATATTATTATTATATTTCTCGAGATATCGATGACTGATGATTCGCCCACGGTTTAATATATAATATATATATATATATATATATATAAGAGAACCGCCGTGTATACAATAATATAATATATAATGATATATCATAAATTGCAGCAGGGTTAGGTCTTTTGTCGTGTCGTACCGTGGATAGGGTGCGGCTAAGTGATAGGGGTGACGGTTTGCGGGGTATTATATATTATATAGTGGAACGCAGCGAGTGAACGATGAAGAGGAAAAGCTCCCTCGACGCGGGGTCGCTACAGTAACGACATCACAACACACGCGGCGGCCGGGCAAAAAAAAAATATAAACGATCGTATCCCGCGGGTGCCGCCGGTGCAGGTATTGATCTCGGGCGCGCGCTGCTCCCGCCGTCACCGCTAACGCCGACCACCGACCTCCCTGTTCGCCGCCGCCGAGCTTTTGCGGATCGACGGACGAATGGGCGCGCAGCTTTCGCCAAAATGGCAGATGACGGCCCGACGAGCTGCGTTCGTGCGCTCCCAGCGGCTGCACACCGCGAAACGCGCTCGAACCAAGCCGCGTCTGGTATTTTATATTATAATATTATTAATTATACGTATTTAATAAACAAACTGTCGCCTTGCCCCAAACCTCTCCCCTGCAGCTGGACGATGTAACAATTTAATAGTCATGCGTGCTCTATAGTATGCAAAATCAATGCGTGGTACACATTGTGTACCTACATCATGTAGGTTAGTCGAAACGTTATGAATTCCTGCTGTCAGATCAATTAGGATTAACAATAGTATGCAGCGTTTCTAAATCTAAACAAAGTTACTTACCTGCAATTTTGTAAGTTTAATTGCAAATAATGGGAATACGAGAATAACCGGGACTTGACACAATATTTTATAATAATCGTTATTCATATAGGCCACAACATCATATGTACTAATTAATTATTATATTATACATGCATATTTAAAACTACAAGTTATAACAAATCTAAAAACGATTTTATATAATAGAGTGTAACTTAATCTCTTGCCAAATAGATTACAATTGTAGATTTATACCGCATATATCATGCAGCCGCGCAGTGAAATTAACGAGATAATGTAAGTTCACCGACTACCTATTTATAGGTATAAATAAGCATATATATTTCTTACGTGAAAGTTAAATTTACAGACTATAAACAATAGATTTCATAATTTTATATAACTGTTTATAATATTTAAACTATATAATATATAATAGGTACACAACAATAGTATATACTATTGACTAATGTGTAAAATAAAAGATTTATGTCAAGGGATCAATTGAATTAGTAATAAAATAGAAAATAGTTTACTGACTACCTTTTGATATTACCTTTTGTGCCACTCATAGGCGTATAAAAAACGGAAGTTCGTAATTTGCACTAAAATAAGAGCATATAATGTGATCCACCGTAAGTAGTAAGAAATAGGAAATGTAATTAGCACAAAAATAAAAATCGATTATTATAAGATAGGCTCAGATAGGTACTATCAAAAGAATAATTGTACATGTTTCGATATTTAAGAAAATTTTTTACTTCATTAAAGTTCTCACCGATTTTCAAACAGATACATATTACGTATATAAAACTTTCGAGTTTACTTATACTTAATCGAATAACTTCACAAACAAATGAACGAACAAATCAAATTCAAGTTGCTTTGGACCAGTATAATAATAAATTGATATCAACAACTTCATTCATTGAATTAGTTGCATAAAAATACAAAAAACCTGTAAGTATCAAAACATAAATTGTAATCTAACTAATGTGGTAATCAATACAACATCAGTTTGTTTTATTATTTTTATATTTTTATTTTCTTTATTATATTATACTCAAATATAAAAAAATTGTACGATTATTTTTTCGATAGTACCTATCTTATATTAATCGATTTTGATTTTGGTTTTAACTGCATTTCCTATTTATTACTACCTGAGATAGTGCAAAAAATTACATATTTTTATTTTGATGCAAATTATACATGTTGTAAATATTTAGGGTCAATTTCGGTGGAAATTGACTACGCCCTAAAAATCTACTCAATTTTCGTACATTTTTTTTACTTGGACAATGGACATAGATACAGAAATGTCAGAAACACAAAGTTTACTAGAATATAATGTTTTAGATTTCAGATATGCAAAACGTTTATTATATGTAGATTATTCAACCATATTGTACTGATCTATATAGCATGTCTTGTGAAGAATAGTGTCGAAGTGAGAAGTGGGAGAGGGGTCGTGGCGTTTTGGCGAGTTCGTCGAAAATCCGTTCACAAAGAAAAAAAATGATGTTAGGCCAAAAAAAGTGGTCTACTCTCGCAAAACATTTTATACTTTGATGTGTATACTATATATATATACATTTCGTTGCCGAAATATTAACGCATAATGTATATTTATACATTTATGTCGTATGTGTATATTATTAAATTATTTATAATATTTTATTATTTATTAGCATAAAATAACGTACTTAATAATATATGTATATAAATTATTATTGTGTCGTTTTCGCGGAACGTCTCATATATCGCACATCTCCGGCGATGCAACCGTTCTGGGAACAACTACTGATAGATCGTCATCGTCTTAGTGAAAAAAATATCATAGCACGCTGTGTGTTCCAAAAATAGCATATATAATGTTATATTTTAATAGTTTAATAGTATTATGAATTATTATGATCCGTGTAATAATATCACCGTCAAAGTCAAATTGGAAATTACATAATACATTATCAAAACTTTAAATTACTGGGCTATACATATCGAGCAAAAAATTATATACGTTATTATTTTTATGAACTACAATGATAATATTATTTACTTTACGATAGGTATACTTATGGCGTAACGTATAATATAAAGGTAAGTGCGAAATTAATTTAATTAATTTGAAACATCAACATAGAGAATTGTTAAGCTTTTTGTAAGTTAAATAAGGATGCGAGATTGGCAGCTATTTCACAGTCTATGAGGATAGGTAATTGTTGCAGGGACAGTAGAATGGACGGGAGAGTGTAGTTATGCGATGAGGAAGAGAATATACTTATACGGCTATATTGAGTAAATATGAAAAAAATGTAAGAAATCTACGTTGTACTCAGGATGGTATTTTCGTGATCTCGATCGTCGGAGTCACGCGTACATAACTCCCTGGCTTATACATAAGTATAACGTACAACGCACAAGTTATTACATAATAAATATAATAATATATTATACGCGAGCGCACACCGGTGTCCTCTATATTTTCGTTCACAGAAGCGCGCACTCTCGCGCTGCACTGCAGCAGACACGAGAAAAAAAACAATAAGGAATAATATTAAATATCTAGAAATTAAAAACTCAGCAACAAGCGTTAGTATCTATAGTTGCTGGTTACCAGCGGTAACCGTGAACTCTGTACATAAAAATATAAAATATAATTATATAACCAACGTGTACACGCGTGTGTGTTTGGGGTCAGAACGTATATCATATTATTCATATTATTATGTATAAGTGATATTCATGAATGATAATGCGCTGATACAGCGCGGGGAAAGAGACTCACTCGTCACTTTAGACCGTCGAACAAGGATAAATAACGGGGGGAAAAAAAACCAGAGTGTCGTTGGTCTGATTAATTAATTCTGAATCGACTTCCTGGCCGACGATGTCCATCCGCCAAGATAAATCGTACCACCATTGTTCTTCGGGCAACATTTACATTTTTAGATAGTGTACATCACAATAATAACGTAGCTGATAATAATATAACAATCGCGTAAAACGACCGACCGCGTAAATGTGATATATTATTATTCATACTATTTATTAGACTATTGACTTAGATCGCGCAGAAAATACAACACAGCATGAAAATCCTTTAAAGCCATTTTAGCTGTGAATCTCTAAACGCCTTACATCAAAACTAGCTCCCCACTTTATATTATTTTACCATATTGTTCTTAGCTATAACTATACCGATTATATTATGTGCTTATCCATTGTAGATAGACTTAATCGGTTATTTTGTCAAGTTTTGAAAGAGTTGATAAAAATTCTACTCCAAAAATTCTTAATTTTAAATTATAGAGATAAATTTAATTGAAAAACTACCCACCGACGACTGACGACTGAATATAGTCACGCAACAATACGTGCTCGTACTGTAACGATCGTCTGCTGCAGCCAGATTCAGTTCCAGAAAATAATACTGTGTAAACTAATAAATTAATAATTTGTTGAATATTGTAAAGTAAAATAAACGCATATGTATTGTGTTGTACGTTAAAAAAAATCTATAATTTTACGATATCACTCTCTCTTCCATATCCACAAACTGCAGACCAAAAAGATCCACGGAAGGTAAAATAATATCGTTCGTCGCGTTTATTGTTTTAAGTGCAAGCTTGAGTCGTAAATTATACATTGAGATGACAAGACACAAACATTATACTACAATATATATTTGTAAGTGTAACACTGTAATTGTAATACACAGATGTTTCAACGGCGGTTTACCTATATATTATATTAAATGCGTCAATAACAATATAAGTATAATAATATAACATCAATTTTATGGGCAAATGAGTCTACCTAACTTCTATTGTATGCGCGTGTGAGAATGGGTTGTACCTGTATGAGAATTTGACAATTATTGTTTACTAAAATAACATTAAAATTATGTCGTGTAAAACAAGCTATTATAATTACTAAAGACCACAATTATATTATAATAATATCATGTCGTATGCGCGTGCGTGTGATATGTCAAAAAAGATTAAAAACGTGAACGTTTTGTCAAAGTGTCGAATTTTGCAGTTTTAAGCTACTTTCGAAACGATCATTCGCAAATTCCTATTATAATAATATACGTGCGAGGTCACCCGATGCGGTAACACCAGTTTTCAGAAGAATAATGACGTCAAATATGTAATAATACTATAAAATACTAAACACACGATGTCTGTCTACATATTATATTATAAAAATTTTACGTGATTCACATGGTCCATTATCAGCAATATTAGAAGCATTAAAATAGAGTTTGAATTGTGTATGACGAATGTGAACACACGTGGCTCAAATACAACACTTATATACTAATTTATTAAGGTTTTTCGTATTACGTAAATTGTTTTTTGACTGTGCTAGCGAACTATACTGATAGAAAAAAAGGAACATAGTTTAAATACTTAATAGCACTGCCAGTAAATCAGATATAGCAATGAATAATGACTAATGAGCATACAATAATGATTGGCGTGTATTTATAATGTATAGGCATACGAGTTTAAGTTATTACTTTCCCCGAAATCAAAATTCGAATCAAAATGAAAAACACTTAAATAAATAAAATATACGTCTAAAAAACAATCTAAATCAAATCTAAAATCCCTGATCAAATCAAATTTATTATGAGTTTTTTAATAGTCAAAAATTTATAAAATAATGTATTTTGTATAAAATGTTAACAATAATATTACAATTGATTATAATTTGATATTTTTTTAGAAAAAACTATTATACAATAAATTATCTCAAAAGTTTCTCGACTTGTGTAACAATAATTATCTCTAATCACAAAATTATAGCGATCCAATGCAATCTAAAAGCGATTACAAAGATTTTCACATGCACACGGTCATACTACTGTTTTAACATAAACACTAATACACTACGCATATATATGCAAAACATGGAAAACATATGGACAATTGCAACGAAAATTTGTTTCGTTTTACTACGTAGCAGTTTATTCTAACAGTGTTCAGTGCCCTCCGCATGACAATATACATAATATTATATGCTCAACTCAGCTGTTTTGTTATCGATCTTGGTCTCCACTGATCTATTTTTTCTATACAGCATATTATCCAGGTGAATTGAGTGACTGCAATTCTACATCCTTGTATTAGCAGACATCAACCAACAACTGTATTAGGGTATACCTAGATACAAATGACAAGTCGTTCGATTTTACTTATGTTTTCTCACATTTTGTTCATACATATAAGTAACGATATTGTTACCATACGATGTGGATGAATATTTGTATTCAACGAATAAGCGTCGTTGCGTTTGTAAACACAATTTAATGCGTTTAGGCAATTTAGCATAATGCATTTGAATGAATGATTTTAAAATATTGTAATGTATTTGAGCAATTTTTTTCACGTGTAGTAATACATTTTTATCAATGTATTTTTATTTTTATTTTTACAGACTTGGAACTTCCAAGAATTCCAATGGTATGATTAAAAACATATTGCAGTTATTTTTAATATTGAAAATCACGAATTAAGTTTAAAAATTGTATTATTTAAATTATTATTAAAATTATTAATTATTTGCTTTTTTTCTTCATTAAAAATCACGTACTTGTATGTTATAAATTAAATTACATTTTTTTTTCAATTTTTCAACTGAATTTGTTTTTTGATACTCGTCCAAATACATTGATTTTCTTATACGGGTATAAAATAAATGCTATCAAACACATTGATCTCAAATAGGTAATTATGTATACAAAATGAACGTTTCATGGAATTAGAATATTTTATAAGATACCATTTTATCACGTCAACCCTGTAAAAAAACATTATCATGTAAAACTTAGATATAAATATAATGTACCTATTATGTGTATCATGTACCTATGTATATGCGTTAGTGTATATACATATATAATATATATTCTTATGCGTATTTGAATATGACTTGTGTTTACACACGACAAGCCCGTAGTAACACCTATTATAATAATACATTACTGAAGTGAATACGCAACGCGTACACCTCTATACGTAAGTATAATACAGTGGATGTACAAGGCTAAAGCGTCCGTTAGAACAGGTGTCGTCTCATCCGATCGTTTCCTTTCCGCCGTCACTTCCTCTGCACGTTTATTATACACATATATATGTGTATATATATATATATATTTCTCATAACAATAATATTATAATATAATATTATGTGTATACCTGCAGCGAGTCGATATCAGAATGTCCCATTAAGAGCGCCTAACGTTTTTAACGTACCTACATATAATATATAATATTGTTATATTATTATTATCATTACCATTACTACACGATACAGTATATATTATAATATAACGTACGAGCATTGTATGTCTCTGGGAACCTGCATGCATGTCCGCCCTTGCCAGTTTTTAAGTAATTTTTTCCCTCGACCGGACAAATTTCGAGTGACGGTGGGGTCTAGACACGAATAACAACCTATTGCACTGCAAATATATAATGTAACATCGGTTACACATTATAAAAATTAAAAATACCATGGACGTAAAATATAAACATAAAATAATGTGACGTGTCGAATAGGATATAATTATTCGACAGTGCAGACGATTCCTCGTCTAGATTATGATATCGTTTTAAATTTTATTTTTTCATCATTTCATGGGGAAATATGTACCAAATTGGATTTAGATGTCACATCTTCCCTGCAACAAAATCCTTGTGAATTCAACATTCAATACTTAAAACAATCTAAAAAATATTTTGTTACCTATAGTAAGTATATAGAGATTGTTTGTCAACTTTTAAAGTTTTTTAGACTCAATTTTCAATGCTGGTAAATTTGTAACTATTGCTCTGCTATTTTCGAAGAAGCTTTTTTTTTTTTAAAGCCTTTCGGTTTAAAAAAATTTATTAATATTATTAATAATAGCATATTTACAGACTACAGTGCGTAGATACAGTTTGGCGAATCCAAATAAAAAATTAACCAGTTGCGCTGCTTTGCATCGTATACGTAATTATATTACTATCGAAAACATATTGGCGCGAACGTAATTAGTATGCTGTTGCAGGCTGCTGTTGACGTACATACATAAAAAGTGAAAGACGCACAGCAGATGACGGCGGTGATCAAAAACGTATTCATGACACAGATGCAGCTATATGTACGATAATCGTATACTCGGTAATTGCACGGTCGGTATATATGATGTATTTATATATTATGTATAGGCAATATTATAGGTAGGTATATAACTGGTACTGCTGAGGACACCTGCTGCATCAGATAACAGAGATGGAGCAGCTGGCGAATGACAGATGGCGCGTGTTCGACGTTTATATCGTTATTTCGAGTTTTTTACCATTTAAATATACATGTACGCGCGTCCCGAGAGGCTGTATAGAAGTGTACTTATATTGGACCAGTTTTTTTCTTTAACCGTTATTATAGCTATACATTGTAATCGCTTCAAACAGACGCGGTGTCATGACGTATTGTGTATGTTACTTAACTTTTTGGCTAGTTATGAATTTATACATTGTGTACACGTTACTGCTGTGTTGTATTATATATATGTGTGTGTGTGTGTGTGTGCAGACGTTATAATTTATGTAAAAAGCGTTCGAAAATATTAATATTAAAACGATACGATGATAAGAGACAGTTTGAAATATACGCGTGCAATACAGAGCACTGAGCAACTGCTGATCGATTGTCGTACAATTTTTAATAACTCGTTCCAACGCATGCTAACGTTGACGTTTGATGAAGAAAAATAATATAGGTTTTAAAAAAAATTAAGCTACAGATTTTATATTATTCACAATCATTGTAGTATTGTATTACATTATATTATATTATGAGGAATTTATAATGCATGGAATTAAATTAAAATAAATACAATTTTAAATATTTTTTCATTCATAAATCCTGTTCTCTGATAATTCTTTTAAATTAACCTTAAAGGTTTTACCACCCACAAAATTCACCACCCAAGAAAACTATTTCTTTTGCCCTGTTATTTTTGAAATATTTGCAAACTCCTCTTTCTCTATAACGCCACCTGTATTAAATTATTATAACGGTTAGTATATTTTATAGTTATTTGTTTTTTTACCCTTACACATTTTGCTCAAACGAGGTTATTATTGTTTCGTTTATAAACTGACTGTTCGCCGTCAAAAATTTTAATTATTTATACGTTCAACAATACACTCGATATGTACACTCGTGGTGAATGATTGTTGTTCGAAATATAATGTATATAAAACCGACAGCAACAAAAATATAAATTTGTTGTCCATAGTAACGAATCATTGATTTCGCGTCATTATCAAAAACAACCAATACCTTCTGAAATTATTTATATATACTATCTAATAATATTATCATCATATTATAAATTCACCCGATTTTAGATCTCACGGAAATGAATATTTATAATTGCAGTGAATGCTGAATTGTACATAGTATTTTAAACGACTTCGATTACATAAGATGCAATTATAATAGATTTCATTTTTTTTTTAGTTTGATGTTAGAGTAAGACCTTTATTTTTGCATTAACTAGAGTAGAACATAGACGATGAATTATTCAATTATATAAATAAATCAAATTACTGCAAAAACACAATATACAAAATAGCCGTACGCGTTAAGCCACGTAGGACCATCAATTGAATCAAATTGTACGAACACCAGTGTATTTAATGTAGGGAGGCATAAACTGTTATCAAACTTATTTTAAATGGCAGCTTTTGAAATCTATCTCTTACAAAGATATCAGATGACAATGTGTGTTCACGATGTACGAGTACTACAGATATTTTAAATACCTAGTATAATGTTTGATGTGTAAATATTTGTATTCAGTACTACAATAATATGTATATTAAGATATTTTATATTATTTATGTAGGTATTAAGTTAAAATCGATATTATGTTTTGATGTTTATTTGGGCATTGAAAATATATTAATTTGTTTCATTTAAATTATAATTTATACTACTCTTTTCAAAGTAACGGAAATAAAAACAATTCTAAATTTATCATATGAAGAATTACTAAATTAAACAGTTATAAAAAACTTGATATCCATATTAATATATTTTTGTGAATTTCTAACCAGAAATGCTTAATATATATTAAATAATTAATTATACATTTAAAAATTAAATATATTAAAAAATGTAATAAAAGCGAGATTTTTGTGGGGGTTAGTAGAACATTGACACTATATTGTACAATATAGTCAACATTAAATAGGTAACTAACTATTACGATTTTTATGAAGGTCGTGAACATATTATAATATACGTGTCTGGACTCTGGATTTTTAAATAGCATTTAAATTCATAACTCCAGAGAGTGTATATAAATATATAGTTTATAAGCTCACCGCTATACAACAGTTCAAGTTATGGCTGCAATGGGCCATTTCCAGTTTAGCTTAACATTAATTTGCATAAATTATTGTGTGTATTTACATCCTTGTTATAGTAATGATGTTAAGTTATTTAATTGTTTCGTATACTCTGATATTGAACTACCTTCTGTATTATATTTCATAAAACAATATGACGTATACACTAGCTATGCATTCGTAAATAATATATGTATTTTTTTAACAAACATTTCTCTATATTTCAACTCAAAATACAGACGTTTTACAATAATATAGAAAATTAAATTGGGCTTGGTGTGTCGCGTTGGCTGCTACCAGTCGCGGAATGCAACTGAGAGTAAGTAACGGTCACAGCTACTAGCTCCCGAATGGGTGACCACTCGGGATCATAGTGGTTAAAAACCTTGCCACACATACACGTGTTTGCTATCAACCGTAACAATCGTAAAATACAACCTACCGTACCAACCTTACCCCCTACCACAGTTCATAACCCCTACAAAATCCCAATGGCCTATGTTGCCGCGAGTTATTCAAGAAAAAAAAATATATTAAATTCGATTATATTAATTTGAAATCAAACTCTACAAGTTATAATATGCAATATACACCATTTAAAATATGATTAATGTACACGCAAGTCGCTTCACAATAATAATAATAACTCATTTAATACTTAATAGCTGTAGTAGGTAGTATATACTGTTTATAGAAGTACTACACACGATTAAACCACCAGTACGGTCTTTGTCAACTGTAATTGTATTATTTTTATTCGAAGAATAAAAATATACAAACTGTTTTTCATTTAGCTGATAAATCTCCGTCTAGAAACGAACGAAAGCGCATTAAGAAAGATTAACAAAAATTGTTTGCAAATTGATTATACTTAATGCGTTGGTAAGAAAATATTTGACAGATTAATTATTGCTACCATAAGCAGTGATAGAATAATGTATAATAATAATTTATTGTAATACTCTACCTATTGGTATTTCGCAAGAAGTAAAAAACAGTTATTTCACATTGACATTGAACTATAAAATTATAATATTAAATTATTATATTATCGGATAAAACGTTTGAAACTTAAAATAGATTGTCTGAGAGAAAGAAAACACAGTATAATTTATTTACCTATATGCGATATCACAAGAGCTTTATGAAATATGTATAATGCATATATTACATAATTATTATTACTATTGTTGTGATGATTAACTCTCTGTCACCTGACAATATATAATTCAAGCCGCTAATGTTTTCTTAACAATACGATTACAATAATCTGAATAACCATACGTAGGTATAATATAAAATATTCAATACGTACCACTATAATATTCGTTGTTTGCTTGTTGTAAAATCAGATCTCGACTAGACGCGAAAACAGACTATCGTAGGTATTACCTACCTATCTATATGTAGTATGCATATAATATTATTGTAATACTGTTGTCAATTTAAGTAGATATTATATTTTAACATATTTATTATTATGTATATTCATTGTTATGCATATGTTATATAAGTATACAGCAGTAGTACAGTGTTGACTATAAATATTAAATTGAGCACGTATTGCAATAAGTGCCGACGAATTATGTGAATTGCCGTACAGTATAAATAAATGTTTTAGTCATATTTATTGTGTAACACATTGTCGTCCGATCCGCAGCAAAATAATTATCATATTCGTGCATCAATTAATATGATGGCTGTAAAATAACGAATAAAATCCGATTTGCTCGTAATTTAAAATATAGTGTTTATATTTATTTACATTATTTTTTGACGGTTAATACTTAAATGATTCATAATTGCATTTGCGTGTTTGTTTTAACTAAAGTTAATTCTGTATAATATACGATGTAAAAAAGAATCATCGAACTACGCATCAGTTCACATTGGGCAAGAACAACGTGATAATAGAATAATTGTTATTAAATTATATTTTGAAGACAGCTAGGACATGATTTTAGTAGATTTTGTACAATGATCATTATATTAATATCACTATTACTGTAGAAATTATTTTAAATACCTACTAAAAACTAAATACAAAAATTATAGTTTAAAAAAATGTTCAAGATTATATTTTTTAAGTATTTATAAATACCATTTTGTTATTATTTTAAATTATCATTAAATTACAGTAATATTTGTAGCACCCTTATAAAATACTTTTACGAGTATAGTTTAAATGTTTGATACACATACCTATACTTAATTATTATATACTTGTTTTAATTTTGGGTAACGTTTTAGAAGTAAAATTATTTAAATTAAATTACTGCATTTATTTATAATCTATAATCTGTAATTCTAGGCATAAGCTGACGAGTAGGAGGCCCACAACAATAAATTATCAGGCCACTGAGTCGTTATCTAAGGGAGTGGTTACCAAAAGGTGGCCCACATCGTAAGAATATGTCAGGAAGTCCGTGATTGTACTTGACCAGATGACTTAGTTGCAAGCTCTAGTTTATGATGCTGAAAACACTTGCGCTTATAAAATTTTTTTCTTCTTTTTCATGTTTAAACATAATAATAATTGAAACGTATACATGCGCAAGAAAGAGGAGAAGTTCCATAAACATATACGAAAAAAGAAATTTCCATTTTTGTTCCAAGTAAGTTTTAGCTAGGGACCCGTAACTTAATTTTAATTGAGAACAACCAGTGGCATATTTACGGGGGGGAGGGTTCCCGGATCTCGCCCCCCCCCCCCCTCCCCAGAAAAAAATTTAAAAAGTCATAAATAACTTGGGTTTAACTACATCATAACTCGTATGTGTTTTTTTATATTATAAACTTATAGGTACTTAATATTTAGACCCCCCCCCCCCAAAAAAAAAAAATAAAATATTTGAAAATACGCCACTGAGAATAACTGATCTGAGGAGCTTTAGGTTAAAATTTACTTAGGGAATGCTGTACTAGCTCATTTCAACACTTCAACATGAAATTGGCGACATGGTCACTATTTTATTATTAATATGACGTGTGGTTTTGATTTGCTGACACCGTCATACTAAACACAGTAATTGTATACGTTAGCACAATATACAGAGTGATTCGCTAAATATGCTCATCCATATTTTTCATTTAATCATTAATTAATCCGAATTCTAATTTTTGGGAATTTTAAGTACACTTTGAACCATATTTTAAATTATTTAAAGTTTTGTATAGTTTTAAAAGCATCCCTGTACTAATACTAACTTTTTTTTTGTCAAATGAGAATCACTTTTTATTTTATAAATTGTTAAGCAGATAAATCTTATGAGTACGATATGTATTAATAAAAATTCGAATGAATAGTTTTTGAGTTTGTATTATTTTATAATCCATGTCTAAAAAATATTAAATTCAATATTCAACCTATCTATATTAGGTTTATGTAAAATCACATATGAAAAACAATATCTTTTTCAGAATTATTATAGTATGAAATATAAATACATAATAATAATAATAATTATTATTATTATTATTACGCTGTATTTATTCTGAAACTAATAGTTTAAATTTCGATTCAGATACATTAATTCTCGGCTTAATAATTTACAACAGAATAGGTTTGGAAAAACAATTTTAAAAATAAAAGTTTGTCTATAGCCACAAGACACTTCTTAAATTGTATAAAAAAAAATTAGTTATTCAAAATATGACTGTTGAAAGTAGGTATACTCAACAATCCCAATAATCATAATTTGAATACATGTATTATTAAATTAAAATATGGGAGTGAATACGTCTGGTGAATCACCTTGTATTATATTAATATATTATAGAATCGTTGCGTTCGTATCGATCAAAAAAGCCGAGAAGCCAAGTACGAGGAATAATGTACAGCACTAAACGCGCGCGCACATACACATACGCATACGTGCCGTCGGTATATACTGTAATACTGTGTGTATACGATTCGGGAGGGGTTTCATCTTGTATAACGTACGGGTCAGCCCGGCCGTTTTACACGTCGGCTAGTCGAGTAAGTATATAGAGGAGGCCCGCGTGCAGGTGAGACCGCGCAATATATACCTATAATGCGCATATATATAATCCCTACCTACTCTGAAATATACGCGCTAACATCCCAGCTTGGCGGCCCCCGGAAAATCGGTCGATAACCAAGACGACGACTACGATGACTTATCTATACCCGTGTATAAATGTATAATATTATTATATTGTTGTACACCGCGCGTGTGCTATGTATATATAGTTATATATATATATATATATATATATATATATATATATATACATATTAGAGTTGTGGGGTGAAGTGTGTTTTCGGGCGGGCGGATTTCGTGTTGATACATACGTAGCCATGGCGACTTACGGCCGTAAGCTGAAAACGCGTCGAGGAAAACTCTCCCCCTCCCCATACATCCCGAACAAATACATAGCTAAGTATATACCTACGAACCGACCGATCGCGCGCACCACTCCGCCTACGCTGTACATGTACCTATATATACACACGCCGAGAGAGCCGGCGATGGGCGACTGGTAAAAGCGCTCTGCGACGGACGACGAAATCGTATATACATAATACATATACAATATATATATATCGGTGTATATCTGTATATGTGTGTGTTTGGGGTGGTTGCGCGGGCAGTATATATACGCCTGGTGGCTGCGTGTTCCGGTGAGTCAACCGGCCGACCGCGCCGCACGAAAGACCTAATGACGAAATGATAAATAAATATGTATATATATACCTGTTATGAATGTTTTATGTGTGTGTGTGTGTGTGTATATATATAGGTATAAACCGCGCCTAACCCGTGGTGGCGACCACCTATCTCCTCTTCCGCCCACCGCCGAAGAGTATACACACACACAAGCGCGCGCGCACGAGTTAGGGATAAAAGGGTGGGCGGTAGGTAAAACGGGGCGAAAAATACTCGCGTGCTCCACACATATACCCTCCCTCCCACTGCGAATCACCCCGACAACCCCTACGGTGACTGTAAATATATATATTTATATATATACGGCGTCTATAATATAATATTATCCTCGTCACGTGTAATAATATCATATCTCTCGTTTTCGTACTTTTTACGTATTGCATTATAGGTGCACGTTGCACGAATCATTAGCCTGTGTGATGCATTGCACGGTGTTTTATCAAATGAATAATAATAAAGTAAAAATAATCTCACTAATACAACGTATCTCCATACGTGGCATGTTATAAAATATAACGCATATAATTATAATATAATAATTGTGCACAGGGGTGGCGATCGAGAAAAAAAACCGAATATGTACATTGTACAAACTAAAAAGAACAACAAAAAAAAAAAAAAAACGTTACGTGCGTTTTGGTCGTATAAGGCGTGTATGTATAAATATGTACCAGTCGAGTCGACTCAGAGTGTAATCCCTGACGCAAGTTTTCCAATTAACAAAATTAATACCAAAAATAAATATATTTTCTAGATCATATATTAAAACATATATATATACACGCCCCTCATGATAAATGTTTAGAATTATACACTTAAGTGCACTTTAATATATGATACAATGTACCTATTTATACATCGAAGTGTCGATGTGTCATTATTTTAACAACTCAGTATGTATAATATCTAGTTCAAAAAGTATAGATTTTATTTAGAAAATTAAAGACATGTACTTATACGTTTTAAATACATATTTATATATATCGTTTTTATTTTTCACCTTTGTAAGTATGATATCTACTAGTGAACCCTGCACTATTGAATTTTGATTTGTTAATGGCAGTCTACGTTTTTAATTTTGTAGTCTGAATTAGAATACATGGTTTTTTTTTTTAATTAAAAGTATTTAAAATTGAGAAAAGTGTGGGAGTAGGCGATATAGGTAATAGCTATTACCTATATCCCCAATTTGCTGGATACACAACAAAATGTGGGATTCACTACTTCGCTCATTTAAAATCTTTAAATTTCTACTATTAAGTAATATTTGATATTTAATACAAACATAAATGTTTACAAAGAAGCATTTAACTTTATGAAATTATAAATAATATATTCTAGAGCTCAAAATTCAAAGTATTAAAGTCAGTAATGAATTCTTTGACAAAGATTACAAAACACATGGTTGCAACTAAAATTCTATACTGCACGTATCTTAAATATTCATAAAAATATGATTTTTATTCCCGAAATATTTAATAATTATGACTTATGAGAGATTAATATAAAAAAAAAATATCATGTTGTACGTATTTTAATAATACACACTGTATATATAGAGTTATACGCGTATTATTTTTTTTTTTATCGAAATTATTATTTTTGTTACATTAAACATATAAAATATATACACACGTATAAATTAATACATAG
Organism: Melanaphis sacchari; assembly: GCF_002803265.2. Lineage (NCBI taxonomy): Eukaryota > Metazoa > Arthropoda > Insecta > Hemiptera > Aphididae > Melanaphis > Melanaphis sacchari. The sequence continues at coordinate 79,445 of NW_020271303.1, forward strand.
AAAACGGATGCAATTGATGTAATAAGGTTCCCTACACATTAAATTTAACAGAAAATAACTATATAGATTTATAATATCATAGTCTCAAAAACAATTATTGTAACTATTAATAATACTAATAACGCATCATATTATTTTTATCAAAACTTTTAAGTATTTAATGTTATGCTATTGGTTTGATAAAAAAAACAACCAATTTCCCGACTAGATAGAAATAATATAAAACTAGATACTACGTGTTCAATAGGCATACGTACTAAAGTATTACGAATATTTATGCCATATGAGAACACATGTGCACATTATTTATTTGATTGGTGAGTTTAAAACATTTTTAAATCTCCTTCAATTCTTTGTCGGAATGAGAACCAAATCGCTTATTAATACCTAATCAAACCGTATGAAATATGTGATTAATAATTATATGATGTATATAATATACGTGTACTGTGCAACGTGTACTTAAATATCGATATAATTGCAATGATTAATTTGAGACTTCGGCGCTATCAACTCATGTGTGACCGTTATTATTATACTTCCGGGCAATCGTTGTATTTTCGATTACACAACTGGAAATTAATTTTGAATTACTCTGCAGTAAAAAAATTATATAACTAAAATTTGAAGTATCGGTTTAAATATTCACATTTTAAGAATACCTAAAAATTAATAAAAATAATATAATTTCAATAATAATGCAATTTGTACATTTCTTACTCTCCTGAAGTGTCTAACTATTAAACTTATGCATAATATGGGTAATGGATATAATATTAAAATATTATAGTGCTAGAATACAATAGTTAAGTTGAAATTATTTCATTTTTTTATTTATTATAGCATATCGTTAAGTTGTAAAGTAATACATACATGTATGTTTTTTTTTTTTTTTTAACACACAATATAAAAAATTAAAATATATTTATAAAATTTGTTTAGATGTTATTACTAATAATGGACTTAGGTATTACTCTATGCTTATGAACAAACATTATATTATTATAATCAGAGCAAAGTATTAATTTTATTTGAAACCGAGAAAATATGATCAATTTAAAAGATTGTTTGCGTAGTTGCGTGTAGTGTTATGGGCAGTTCCTTATTAAATGACAATATTTCGAATGCCAGTGGTCATATATATGTTTACATGCAACCTTTAAGTTTATTAAAGTGTCCATCAAATGGTACTATATTTATTTTTGAAGATTTCAATTATTAATTTTAGTAACGGTCGATAATTCAATTGACTAGTTTCACTTATTCGACGTATAATATTCTTCAGGACGATTTACCAAGCACGCTCACCGAAATTTTTTTCTTCTAGTAATACTTATATTAAAATTTCGGTTTTTAGAATTATTAATGTTCATATTTTCAAATATTTAAATTTTTATACCATTTATGAATTAAGTAGCAATACCAACTTCTGCTTCTTTTTTCGGTTGAGAACCAGCCTCTTTTTCTTATAAATTTTTAACCAGATGACTTTTTTAGAAATATCGATGTAACTAAATCAAAATTCAAATGAATTGTTTTTGAGTTATTTATCTTTGTGGATTTATTAAGACTAATAAAAATTCACAACCTAAGTTTGGAAGATACTTTTTTTTAAATATTATATAATTCATATTTATCTATCAATATTTTATAATTTGTGAAAAATGTTCAAGTATAATTTCATTATTAAATCTACCTATTATATATATATTTTTTTTTTTTAAGTATTTTTGAAAACTATTGTTTGTAATATAATTTTAATTTTCAGAAACTACTTGTTTGAATTTTTATTTAGTTACATCAGCATAATTAAAAAAATCATCTGCTTAATAATTTACAATTAAAAAATATTAGTTATGCTTTGAAAAAAAAAAGTTTGTATCGCTACAGGAAATTCGTATAAAATTTAAAAAATATGTATTTTAATTATGCTAAAAAAATCTAAACATCTGTATTTGAAAATTCGCTGTTACAAAAAAGAAAAAAAAATGGGATGAGCATGATCATTCTCCTTATGTATTTAAGACAAAACGTTCGAAATCAAACTCATAAGAACAATCACAATAAGGTAGAATGAATAAAGATACAATATTGCCAAATAAAATAACATCGTGGATGATATTGTAATAATTAATAATAAATAACTTATATAGAAACTACAAAATCAATAGTTAATTTTATTTTCAGTTTTATTAGTATCTATATTTATATTATGTATCGTATATAGTGATCATTGTCATTTAATGTTCGGAACTAAACACTTGATTGGTGATCTCTCGTGTAATATTACGCACCAAACGGATATTTTTCGCATTTAATAATATTATATAATTGGTCATTATTGACTAATGAGTTTTTAAATTTAACCCATGAAAAGCTTTGTTAAAATATCGTATTTTGACCATGGGCTGCAGCCGACAGATAAATGTATACACTATTTAAGCTTCTTTCCACTCTGAGAAACACTAAAAATGAGCGAACAAGGGTTTCCTGATAAAATAGACCATAACGCGTGGTATAGATTACCAAAGAACGTAAAAAAAAAAAAGTCGTACAGGTAATAAAATTGGATTTTACGTATAGCAGGTAAATTAATCTTTTTTTCTTTTTTTTTTTATTAAATTCTAAAAACTAATATTTCATCGGAAAATCGTTAAAATAAAATCGGAAGGAACTATTTGTGGGCTCATTTTACGCGAAGATTGAATGATTTTATATGGCAAAGAAAAATCGATGAATATATTGTTCGAACACAAAAATAATGATGCTTATTATTATTGGCTTTAAATGGAAAATTCGACGCTCAGTAAAGTTGTTAAATTAAACAGTGTCAATGTTTATACACATAATTATTCCATAAGTGAACAAATAAAACCAAACATAATTTTTTAGTAGATGATATGTTATACGAATATTTCAAACACAAAATCAATTTGAATTCCGAATGTTTGGTTTTTTACATAATTTGAAAAAAATAATACTACCACTAAAAAAATATCATCAATGCTGAAGCAATATTCAGTATGCAGAATATTTTTGTGACAGAAAAAATGTTTTAAAATAATATTAGACAGGTATGTGGATTTTACGTTCCAGATTGATGATGTTGTAAATGAAAGTTCAATTCGTAACTTATATTGCAGTGAAAACAATGTTCACTATTTATTAAAAATATAGTTATAATAATCACATAAAACGATAATTATACTCATTAAAACGCGTAATAACAATTTATAATATTATTATGTTAATGCAAGTGCTCAAAACGGTGCCGGATGGCAATTGTTTTATAGTATAACGTGTTTGTCGGGCACGCCCAACCCTCAAAGTCTAGACCCGTGTGGACATTATAAAGACTTTTCAGCCAAAAAAAAAAAAAAAAAATGAATTTTAATTTGTTAGGTTTAATATTATTATTTTCCTCCCAAGCACTACACAAAATATACCTAATGACGTGATACATATGAATATATTGATAAAATAAGAAGTGTTTGTAACCCACGATAATAAATCTTGGAATTCGGTCTCCAGTGAATATTGATGGCCAATATTATTTTATTTCTTATTAAAATATTTATTTTATTTTTAATATAAATGTTTTACATTTAATAAACAATTTTAAAGTTGATAAATATTATAGGGTTCTATGTTTGTTGCATTTATATATTTTTTTATAGCTTAATAGTTTTATTTTCAGGCAACTTATAGATTATATGTATAGTGAATAAGATATCAGATATTATTTAATCATTTTTCAACATTTTTAGATTATTTTAATTTTTAGTTTGAACCATATAATCTTAGTAGTGATTTGCACTATAATTTGTTGACTAAATTTAATTAGAATAAAATATTAAGCCTTACTATTTTTATTTTATAAAACAATAGAAAATGTCATTATTGTTATTAAATATACCCATGTGAACCAGACCTATAAGCATGGTTGACAATTAAATATAGAATGTCTCATCTTAAACAACGCCCACCAATTTTTGAACCGTATAAAATACACATATTGAACGTTCACTGCAGTTACATCGCAATACAAAACTAGAACACAGTTGTATGAATATAAAATTACCATTTATAATATATTTATATCAAAAGAGTTAGACGAAAAGCTTAGAAATATAAAAATAATAAAATAAAATATCAGTTAAGTATACATTATATATCTTTGGCTTGAACTTTCTACCCTTGAATTAAATATTTAAGCCATACCACAAAACAATATTGCGTTCTAGCGCATTTCTGTACTGCACACAGACATACATATTAATAAGTACCAAATTATATCGTATTCAGTGCGTAATAATAATAATACCTAGCTAAAATGTATGTAAAACATTATATTATATTATTAGATTATATAGTTATGTCAACAATGTATATATATATTTATTAAATTTCTTATGGTTTTCAGAGATCATTGCCTAATGAAATGCATGCACTCTATTTTCTACCTGCAGTATCATGATACAATTTATGATTTGTATCGTAATCATAAACTAGTAAATAATGTAGCATATACAGATCAACCTGATCTCCTAATTGATCAACTTTTTCCTAGTAGTAATTTTAGTTAAGTATGTTGCATATTTTAATTAAATATTTATAAAAATTAAAATATATTATTCTTAAAACTATTAAGGCATAAAATTTTTGATTATGTCTATTATCAAGTTACTATAGCCAAAGATTTATACTTTTTATTTGAATGTATCAAACGTTCAAACGCCATATTAAACTTTTAAATAGAAAAATACGCATAAGTACCTATTCTTAAAAATAAATTAATATCATTTCCGTTCTGTTTCGAAGCGACGTCATCGATGGCCGATGAGATCAGAAATTCTAATATTTTTGTATATATTAAGTCGTTGCTGATGGATTCAGAGTTATTTAAAATTAAAATTAATCTCATTGATTTTTTCCGGTTGTTCCATTTTGTTCAACGACCCGTTAAACTTTACAGCAAGCTTTACAAGTCACATCATAATACATTATATACACGGCCAGGTTGTACACAATTATAAATTATAACATATCCTATACGTTTAAATATTCTTTATACATTCGTGAAGATTTAGACGATAAATTTTGAAATATTCAATTGGAATTAAACGCTTGCTTGTATTATATTATATAAAATTGTTAAATAAAACTTTTTGAAAATAGTAAGTTATAATTAAATTAACTTCTAACATAGAAAGACCATAAAGTAGTTCGTTACGGATTTATAAACATAATGGCATTTGTATTGTTTAAAAAACAAAACAATGAATTATCGTATTTTTTAAACTTATACATTCATTAAAATGAATAATTACCTATAATTATCTTGTTATTAGTTATTATTACTCTTAATCTGCTATATGTGTAAGTACAAATATATTTTACAGTTATCAGATTTTTTTTATCTAGAGTCCAGATTACAGTGATTCTGATTTCTGATGTATTATAGTAATAGCACAAATAAAATATATTTGTCATTTAAAAAAAAAAAAAAAAAAAAATGAATAACCACTATTCATTTTCTAAGACATATACTAAAATACATATATCACATGGTTACTTAAAGCGTATTTTATTTGTAAGTTGAAACTATGTAAAAATACTTCTGACAAAAGTCCCTCGCCGTTCAAACTCAAAACATAATTAAAATCTGCCGTTTCCAAATAAAACCTCTAATAAGGATTATCTATAAAAATTTCAAATATATATTATAACATTTAAATTAAATATTGACTACCAACCAAAGGAAGGAATTGATTCCTAAAAAAGGTCAGAGATTTGAGTATTAATTGATCATATGCGATTTATACAAATCAACTGAAAGCTATTAACAAATATTTTGTAATCTGTTCAAGTAATATTTAAAATCACAAATATTACCAAATTTCAGATAAATTTTTTTGTTGTAAAAATAAAGTGACTAATAAACGTAATCTAGTATATTGTGCAGGAGCCAGGAAGATGCCTGCATTACCACACCATAATATGTAGAACCGTGTACACATTACACATTTTATATTGTTTCAAAGATATCATAATGTAGGTACGTCCTGTAATGTACATCAATTATTGTGGCAGACCGTTTATTTGTTGACCGATAAGAAAAAAACGGGACCATTCGCGTAAGTATCATTATTATGCATACTGAACAATGGATATATCTATAGGTACTGGGACGAGTCTCGCAAACACACATAGGACAACAAAAAAAACTTCCGATAAGAAACCTTTGGCCGCCGCCACTCGTTTATCAATAAGTGTGTGTGTGTGTGTGTGTGTTCGTGTTATGTAACTTAAACATAGATGAATAGTTTAACGTGTGTATTATATAGGTACCTACCTCGCGTTATGTGGCGGAATATAAAACGGCCGATAAAGTTTGCGCCGTTGTGCATCAAACCGTTCACACGCGGGGCGACGACAAACGCCCCGCATTGAGTTCACTACACCGGTGTAGCCGAAATATACGCGTAGTTACTATAACATGTGCATAGTTGGTTCGCCACCGATCTATATAATATTATTATTTTATTATAACGTCCAGTGGACGGCGATCTACATAATATCATCAGAATAACACGATTGGAAACGATTTGAATTTTAAACAATACTTATGCGATTTGATTTCTGGTTTCCGGGTACCCACAAACTGGATTATTAGCCGTCCGTCATGAGAAACAGTTCTGGTATGCAAGCGTGTACCTAGTGTATATAGGGTATGTGTTATACGCGGTGCGGCGGCAATTGTAACGACAGTATAGTCACCTATATACAACAATTTAAATACATTGTGATGTCGTTTTGTTATAGGAAATGAACAAAAAAAAAAATAAAATGATCATGTATATGGCATATAAATGTATTAAGTATCAATGGCTCGTGAGAAAACGCGGAAGGGACGTTTAGGGGTCGAAGGGCGGTCGATCTAGTTACGCACAATAAGTGGACCAGATCGGGATATGACGTGTATATCGACCGGAAGGGATTTAACACTCCAGTTGGGACGAGTCCGGTTTCGTTATATATCACGTGTATGTAGCCTTCACGGGATTTTTTGTGTAAAGTCAGCGTTGTGTGTATGTGTGCGTAAATTTAACGGACAGGTCTCGTCGGCGATTTCCGGATACGCGACGCAGCTGACGATTAAATAATAAGACAATTTAAGAAACATCGACGTTTTAGCAGACGTTGTCGGACCGGAGTACTGTTAATTTCATAACGTTATATTCTTTGTAAAAGCGAAACGACAAAAAAAAAAAAAAAAAAAAAAAAAAACGAGAGACAATCACAAATGAAAAAAACATATTTTTTATAACATAAAAAAATTACAGGAAATAGGTGCTACGTGTTCTCTTAAGAATTATGATTAAAATTAAGAATTCTGAGTAGGAATTTTTTCTTTACACATACGACAAAACATGTAGGATTTAATAAAAGAAAAAAATTACTTTTAATCTGCATCAAAATTATAAACGTTTATGCAAGATGTAAATTTAAATCTAGATATCTACGACGCGCCACTGCCCACTGCTCTAGTTTTATCAACTGCAATTATCTCTCCATAGTATCACTTATTAAGGACGATTTTGACGGAATGAATATTTTAATTAATGATTTATGTTTAAGTAATAAATTTAAATTTGATTTATTTATGAAGATTTGATTTTGACATGAAATGTTATTTTACACTGTATGTTTGTTTATAGGTATTATAATTAATACAACACAAACATATTATATAATTTAATTAACATATATTTTTAAAATTTTCAACTTAAAATCGAATGAAAAAGATAAGTTTTTTTACTGCAAATTTATTACTTATATTTATTTTATATTATATATAAAAGATAATCTTTAGCTGCAATTTAATTCTTACATTGTCGTTAATTTCATTATTCTATTTTAATAATTGAAAAATGTATGAATAATATCTATATATACAGTATACACATAGGTATATAGGTCACAAGAAAATCATGTGAAATTCGAAATTATTGCGAAAATAAAAAGTAGATACGGCTTATTATTAGTAGTTAATGCGGTCATTAATTTATACATCAGTTAGTTAAACGTTGACTGGCGACGTTGCACGCAATCACGGTGGTGTTTTATGCGGTTGGGTGAAGTGTATAGAAATAATTATAAAAATACATATCATACCTATACAAACGAATGCACTGTGATATTCAACACTATGGTTCAGTGTCCCTCTGACTGATACTGACTCTGAACTTATATAAACCAACCGAAAAGATTACATTATTTAAACCACGAGGCAACGCTAAAGATAAATTTGTGAAATAAAGTTCTCCCAAACATTAAATTTATTCGTGTCACATATTTATGAAGAATATGGACAGTAGTATAGTAAATACATAACTACACGAGTTAAATCGCTATAAATAAGTAAAAGTTGAAAAAAAATCAATTACTTCGAAATGTATACATTTCTTTAATGAATATTATATGAACGCACCTGTAAGTTGTTAATAAATATAAAGTTCTTCAAAAGATGTAAGTACCCAATCACATTGCTAGAATATTTTAATTTTATGTTTAAATATAACTTGTAAAGAGCTTTACACATTTTACATTATAGTAATCAATTTTTATATTATTAATTTTAAACATGAAATAGAACTACATATTGTTTACATTAAATTCAATTTAACATTTCCCTCACATTCATTAAACATGTATTTAATATTGTTTCATTGTCAATTTATATATTTGTTGTATTTATTTTACTATTTGTGAATTTGCTATGTTTTAAATATTATTTAGACCTTAAATAAAAGCTGTCATTATTTTGACACTGTTACAACCTACATAAGCATAGAACGTATACTGAAGATATTTTTTTTCACAATTCAACAAAAATAGAAACCGTTATTGAGCCAATGGGTTTTCGATTAAATTTTAAATTTTAAAAAGGTACTTTCGACTCCACGACCGCTTGCCGATGGATATAATTACAATTTTATCAGTGTCTCAGATACAAAAGAAATTTATTTGATTAATAAAATTAATGTCAAAGACAATATGTAATAATAGCTAGGATATAAAGTCCCTATAAATATTATTATTAAGTCTAAACGCCCAAGTCACTGCTGAACGACCGTTGCATTCGAATCGATTTTTAAAACAGAATATTGACAAACCGTCGGATAGCCATAAATGTGTCAAACAGACGCGCGTTGTACGTACGTGCAAAACGAAACGTGAACTCTGTACGAGATAGTGCATAATATGCTGCTGCTGCTGTGTAGCTCAATTTAATGTCATTATAGACAATATGCGAACTGTCCGCTACGTCAGCCCAGGAATTCGAGACCGTGAGTACAAGACGCGATAACGATAAACACCGTTGTATGAATATATATATATATATATAAATATAGATACCTGATACACGTATACACTCATATACACCGGCGCAGTAGTGATGCTGAAGAATGTCGAATCGGCGAAGAACATCATAATAATACAATAGTTATTATGATATTGCAGTTAGTGCCCAACGGCGCGGCGTGGGGGCGCGTAAGTGTGCATGACTCATAATTAGTGACGCGTTATCGTCGAAGGAGAATTCGAAAAATGTCCAGAACGATAAATACGAATCGGCGTGCCTATAAAAACCAATAGCTATTTAGAACGTCTATAGTACACTTTATTAACATTGCGAATTTATCGTTATTTTAGGTAAACAGGCATTAGAGTATACGGCGATGTGTTCTTAAATATATTCAGTTTACAAGTATCTCGCCGTTCAGCTTGTGTATACAGTACAGACAGATACTTAAGTATTTTCAAATCAAAATGTATTTTTTTTTTTTAACTAAAACATATACTGCACTACACTAAGTTAATAGTTATAATTAATTGTATTCAACTGATACCGTGACACACGTTAAGTAATAATTAAAAACCATAAATAAGTCTTGTAAGTGTTTTGTAAATCAATTATTGAAGACACAAAAAAAAATAAAAATCGGAGCTAAATTTTTATTACTCCTTCGGATCTCTTTCTCCATTAACAATTCATTTTAACAGTATCCACCAATTTATTCAAGAAAATCTTTATTCAAACTACTTATCATTTAAAACTGAAATTATCATAAAATATATTATTATTAATAACAAATTTAAAATTAAATTACTTGCTGTCATCTAGTAAATAGTTATTTTGGTGGGTTGGGCTAATACATTTCGGTTTCAAAATGTTTAATTATTTAACATTAATAACGTTTTGTTGAATAAATAAAAAAATTTTAAGCTTTTTTTGTACTAAGAGTCTCATTTCAAGATCATTTAGCGTCGATTGTGCAAACCACATATTTTTTTTAAGGAATGTTATTTTAGGCATTGCATTTTGTTTATAAAATGTGCATTAGTCAATTGGGCCAAGACCTCTGGTCCAAGAGTTCTACTTAAAGTATTTCAGTTTAAAAAAAAATATCGAGGAGCGCACCCTGTCATATGCAGCTAATATGTACTTATAAGATTGTAAAATCATGTTTGAATAACACTGAGTGTCTGCGTACGATCGATAACATCGATGGTTGTTAATGATGAACCTATATAATATTATGTCCTGTAAATCTACGGTGAGTTTTTTCAATACAATATAGTTTGTTTATGTACGAAAATGCGTTTTGTAGGTCTGCGCCAGTTTGGACATGATAGCTAATAACAATAATATATAATGGAGATGTCGAACAAAAACACACACATATATGTATATACACTGTGCACAGTGAAATTCGAAGGTATATACCGCGTGCGTAGTATTATAAGATAGTGTTTTCATATTATGACGGTCATTCATTGCTATTATGGGTACTTACTATACCTACTGCAGTTACACACACGAGTTGAGTTATGTGCACGCGAATTCTCACAAACCGTCTAATTATTATGCGGACGGAAAATGATTATAATGTTATACATAATGATTGATAATTGAATTCAACCGCGTGTCCGTCTTATTGCTTTCCATAGAACAGAAGACGGGATGTACGTCGTCACCACCGTGCCAGTTTAATATTTATGTATAAACTATAAAGGAAGGTATAATATGTATAATTGTATAAAGCATGTAATATATATTATACATCGCGCAAAAACGTGTAAGGAAAAATACTATTTGTGTATATAGTTATAAATTTTAATACATGATATAATAAAAATGTATTCAAAAAGTCTGAAAAACATTTTTTCTACGATCAAACCTATATTAGGTACCTTTTATTAGAAGCCGGTAGCAGGCGTCTAATCTTTTGAATCGATCAATGGAAGTTTGAATTATTTCGTTTTTAATCATTTATCTGTCAATAATAAATGTGAAAAATATCCCTTAAAAAAGTTAAGTCCATAAAATATATTAAAGCAAAATACCTCCAAAATATTTATCAGAAATATAATGTATAGGTAGATAGTATTTGAATTCTCTTTATTTAAAAACGTATTTGTATGTTACTCGGTAATGTTGAATTACAGCAAATATGGATACTAATGCGATTGTCGAAACATAATCATCGTATATTATTTAAATTCGTCACTTACAAACCCCGATGGCAGCAATATATTTATACAAATGAATGATGCAGTTGATGAATCATTCATTCAATAATATATATATAATCAACTATCGTATATAAATAGTGTAAAACATCAACAGAATAATAGGTCGGCTATGGAAAACTAGATAAAAGGCAATTTAGTATTTACCTACCTGCGAAAATAAAGAGCTGAGGATCGAGATCAACCATTCGAACGTAAAGTAAATTGTGCTTGACAGGACATATATATTATTGTCGTTATTAGCTGTGTGGGTAATGATAATGGTTTGGACGACAATTACTGAAAAATCTGATTGTAGTTAATTCAAAAAAAAATCTCAAGTATCAAGAAAATATTTTGATTTGCTAATTTTAACATTTTATGTACAAAAGTATCGTAATAGCTATATGATCTTACCGTGAACGTACGAACCGTACAATACCTGCTTCACATTATGATAATTATTATTTACAATGAGTTTTATCAACATTGCTAAATGATATCGCAACTCGCAAGCAAAAAAATCTATAATCATATATGTATATATGATATTATGAGTTTAAATCAATTATTTGATGACGTTCGAGATACCGACACATTTGGTCACTTTAACCGGTACGTCACTATAATAATAATAATATCTATACTAACATAAACGCTTAGATATACTGTGTATTTTAATATTTAGTTTGTTTTTTCGTTTTCTGGTTGTTGCGCATATGATGATAATAATATTATATTATATTACTAGAATATTACTTGTATTATTTTTCTTTTCACAACCGCGCGTAACGGTCAATTACATCCGTAACGGCTTTGGGTATTATACGATGGTGTATACTATACATGGATAGGTTGACGGTTACACTCATCAATATAATACACGTTGTATATTATTTAAACGTCTTGTCGCGTACATGTGTGTGTACATGATGGGACACTCTATAATATTATTATATATAACACTAGGCGGCAGTCTGTGTGCGCGTAAAAGAGAAAAAAACGACGGAACAGGTGCCAGGAAGACGTTGAGCGCCGCGTCCTCTACGTGCATTTACCTTTATATATATATTATATATATATATATATATATATAACCTGCAGCTCATCGTTGTGTATATACTCTGTAATAAATAATACGCGTATTACACTATAATATAATATAAATATATATATATATATATTATATACATAGCGGACACCAATTAACGTACTATCTGATAAAGGCAGATAGAGAGAAAGAGAGAGACAATTACCGCAACAGTCTTATAATATTATCATCGAACGATGATATTCAAATGAAAACCGTTACGACATCAAAGGCCATCATATATAATAATATATAATGTGCGCGTATATAATGTGTACGGAAAGCACCTGCAACTGCAGCAATAATAGTACATCATTGCGCACCTTACGGTTAAAATCGTTATTTTTACGAAATGTAAAAAAATTAAGCAATATCTGAAAACAATTATATAGTAATAAACCATTTTTTTTTAAACCGAATACATTAAATAACGGCGAAATATGGTCCTTTAATTATCGTTTATTTTACTATATTCTATACAAATACCATAAACGATAAACGTGTATGTCTTAATGTGCACAGCGCACAAACACACACACAGAGTTATAGAGAGACGGAAAATAACTGCCACAATAGTATTTTAATGTATTACGTCCTTACAATAATATTCAAGTGAAAACCGTTAAACGACGCAAAGGCTATCGTATAAAATTATATTTATACAGAATGCACCTGCTGTTGCAGCAGTAGCAGCTCATTGTGCACCTTACGGTTAGAATCGTTATTTTTACGATAAGTAAAAATTAAGCGACATCTAAAAACAATAGCAATAATAATAAACAGTTTCTTTTAACGGTTTTTATATTATAACGACGGTGAAAAACAACTCGATACTTATTAATTATTATCGTTTATGAAATATACATAATAATAATAATATATACGTATGTAACGTATAAAATATATATAATCTTGTATAGATAGGTACGGTTTTTATGTAATACCTATATTATATTGCTGTTGCAGATGATGATGTGTACAGTTTGCCAGCAAACAAATGTTCAAGTACGCATTCTAATAATGTGCAGATAGACCGCACACGACTACAAGAGTCTAACGGTAAACAATATCGTTAAAAGGGTAAATCGCTTCGTACACTATAATATGTGTGCGTCGTTAACAATTATACTATACTATTATTAATATAATATACCTAATGAGCGCGTTAATCTGCGCTCGTTCATCTGCAAAACGACCTGTTGTTAAATATTGTGGACATTTTAAAAACACGATAATCATATTATTATATTATATTTATAAATGGGATATTAAAAATCAATTCTCGGACCTCATGCCGCGCGTAGGTCATATATGAACAATAATCATTAATACCATCCTATCTTACCGTATATATCGGTTAAATAATACTGCAGTGGCGTCGAACAAAAGCTTTTAGTCTGTCGTAAACCAGACTAAATATTAATAAGTGGTGTAAAGAAATATGTGGTGTTAGAAATTAGAACATTACCTATTGCAGTGCATTTTAAGTAAGTACTAACTACTTAAGTCATGTGCAATTGTAAGATTATAATATTTTGTTAGTAGAGTATTTTTTGAATAGTAGGTAAATGTGTTTTTCAATTTATTTGTTATGTTTAACAGTGGTGTAGCATAACCCTTCAAAGTGCCTCACTGAATGAATGATAATTTTCTTAACTCAAAATCATAAAATCAAGATTATAAAATCCACCAAGACACAATATATTATTTCAGATGTCATATTCGTATTATATAGAACAGATATATTTAGTTATTAATGTAGACAATTGATTATGAAATTTTTAAGTAGATCAACAACTCAAACAAATAATTTTATTATTATTAACTATATAATTTTACAATTATAAAATAATAACATAATTTTTAATAATAAAGCTTTATAGTTATTATTTGCTGTTTTTATTTTTTTTAATAAATTACGTTTGCACAACTGTTTAATAATATAAACAAAAAAATAAATAAGTTTTAGACTTTAAGGATGAATGAGGAAGAAGGGCAAACCATTTACGGAATATTAAGTGAAAATGGTATTGTATTCTATTTGTGTGTTGACCAGACTGCAGTATACGCTACTAGGAAAATTAAGAGAACTAAGTGGACAGGTGACGATGGAGATACTTACTAATGAAAATGAATTTTTATCAACTGTTAAACAAGATGAGTAAATTAAGTCCAGAATGCGTTATTACAACGATTCATACTGTTAAAATGAAATCATATTTATTAGCTGTTAATAATTTTATTGTTAGATGAGACCACAAATGTAATGAAATAGATATATTTTATTACTAATAAATATATTTATTAATTTTTATTAGTTGAATGCCCAGATTAACGTTTGGGCAAGGCATATAAGAGATAACTTTTAAAGGGTTAATTTTTAATTCTAAAATATTAATTTTTCAGTAAAAAAAAAGGAAAAAACTATATTATTATTTATTTTTAAAGTATTGTAATTTTATCACCTAACAATAACTTTTTAACCATGATACAATCCTTCCCTCATGACGTATAAACATAAAAAAGCACTTACGTGACTATAGGGATATTTTATAATCATTTTAAAATAAAATATTTTATACCTGCACCCTGTCGCATACAATCCTATATTATTTACATATTACAGTATAGTTATCGAATCATTATAGGTACCTACTTACTGTATTTTATAAAATTGTGTAAGCAGTGTCAACAAATTTTTTTTATAATTTTTTTTTCTTCGCTACACTCGGATCGTGATGTCACTACGCGCCAGACGCGTAATATAATACACGAAATCGGCTAAACTGCGGAGAGGATAGGAATAGTATGAAGAAGAAAATATGAATGAGAAATGATAATAAAAACACCGCGCCAATCGAAATTTTGACACAAATTGGTAACTGAAAACACACAATAATACAATGGTATACGTAAATCATGTATGTTTCACATATTATAATGAATATACACGCACAATAACATAGATGTATATAAAACTACATTTTACACATGTATATTTTATATGATATACCCGTCGAAAAAACTAAATCGTTTCACGAAATCGTGTCAACCGTGACGAATCGAACGACTTATCATCGTGTGTTTATAATACTGCAGCGTATAACATAATAGTAATATGCACATATTATACGAAATTATACGGCAGGGACCCCGGTGCGGCAGTCGTCCGTCCGTCAGTCCACCGTCGTCGAGGCGTTAAAATTAGGACACGGACTCCGGGACGCTTACGGGCAATCACTAATTACATTATAGACTGTGCTGGATCGCACACGTCTATATTATTACTATCGTTTATCATTTATTTTTTTCTATCACCGTTGTTCACTGCAGCGAGAACGGCGCTGCGTATATAAAGGCAATAATGAACGTGGAGCGCGCGCTTATGGGGACATAACTATATATTGTTATTTGAAGTTCAAACGTCTGTATAAGACTATACTGAGATAGGTACCGATATAGTTTTTTTGTTTTTTTTCGTTTTTTTGGGTTAAGGTCGGCGGCTGTGCCGAAGGCAAGTAAGTCGGTAACCGTATAATATAATATGTTTAACACAACGTGAGCGATACGCAGACGACCGATGATAATATCATGTGCGCGAAGACGGTGGATTTATATTCTAATAACGTACGCTAGTCGACGTATATGATAATATATATTTGTTTGAACAAATGTATGCATATAATGCGATTCTTTTATCGTAAACCGGTCAATGTTTTGGAAAATACATGAAATCAATTTTTTTCACCATCAAAAAACATATTATTTTATATTATTTTGTTTTATATGTTTAAAGTAGTATATTTGTTCTTAAAATCTCATAAGAAAAACAATTTGAAGATTCACTTTATTTTCTAAAATATATCACTTGATTCACGATAAAATAACCAACTGTAGGTATATACACATCGTTCGTACATTTTCCACGATTTACTCCGCATGCACAACAGCAGTATACTAGACAGCTATATTATAGAGAATTAATCGTCGTATTAGTGTATAGTGTATAATATATAACAATAAAATATTTTGTTATTAAATATTGTAAATATTTCAAGTGCATCTTGCGAAAGAGATCTTTTCTGTATGTCTGACTACATGTTGAATGTATACTTGTTCAAAAATAATATGTTTGTTCGCAGCGAGTATAATATTCAGAATAATATTTATGTTTATCGATTAAAATGGAGGTATCGGTATTTTGCTTTTCTCTGTAGAGGGGATTGCTTATGAAATATATTGTTTATGAATTTATGATATTATACATTAGGCACTACAATGAAAAATATTTGCTAAGACCTACTCACATATCCTAGGTTATATAAAGCGTGGGTGTATATATATATATGCTGGATAGTAGATATACGCCCAATAAGCTTTTATTTTATAAAAATCCTGCCAAGTTTATTAAACATACAGTATAGTTATTCTGAAAAGGTATTAACTAAATTAAATTTGTATTTAAATTGTATACATAGAATTTAGATCTTTGTATATATGTGCATATTGTTAAATAGGTATTTAATATATAATTATTAATTACTATGATATATTAAATTAGCAATATAACAAAATTTAATTTGAAATAACATTTATTGATTATCTGAATTGCTAACTATAGAAAAGGAATAAAGTAAATTTTTATTAATGTTTTAATTACCTACTTTTTTCAGATTCAGAATACCTATTAACATATGTATGGACGTAGTTCACAATAGAAACAGAAAAAAATCCAACAAATAATCGTGAAAAAATACAGCATGTCGATGCTATACTCGAATAATACATCGAAAGTTGTTTTTTCCTCTTTGAAAACTTTTAAAAATGGACTTGTCTTCTTTCTACGCACGTAGCGAATAGCGATACATCAATACACAGAACGCGCTCGACGTCAGTTTTTCAAAACGTAACCCGTATTCGTTAAATCGTATAAAATATGCATGTAAAGTATACCAAACATGTCTATCGATTGTTGTGGTTAATTGTCTCGACTTACGACAAACGCGCGGACGATGATAAATATTTCAAAAGGTTGCGCTGTATAATACACTCACATAATATACAAACCTATTATTCTGCATCGTATAGCTAGAATACACGTTATTTATACAACGGTCTCGCGCCTTTAAACTACAATATAGTCATATTATAAATTATAAGCTGAAAAAGAAAAAACCGTTATTCGAGCGTGTTTCAAGAAAACGCGGTTTCTACAGCATTATTTTTACGTTATTATACTTACGATACATATAGCTGGTACCGACCGTTACACCGTGGACGGGGCAAGCCTAGGGCCGTGATTGGCCGTTGTCCGGAAAAATAGACCACGGCGCGCGGATTCCTCTACATTTAATATAATATGATAATAATAATAATAATAATAATAATAATAATAAATAATACCCAAATATTCTTTTCACGATTGTATACGTCCTTTCACCGCGACAAGCGCACACCGTAGCTTTATATATATCTTATATCCTGCACAACGGGACGAGTATTATATTATAATATATTATACTATGTGTGTGTATATTATATACGTAGATATAAAATATTGTATATGTACATAAGTACTGGGTTGACGACGCGGACCGGATAGCCCTTTTTGACCCTATTTAAATTTGTTACATCCCGAAGAACACCCCACCTCCCGGTGAAGAAGATACGCGGACGCGCGGTCACTCGCTTAATATATTAACAACATTATATTGTGTATCGCGGGGCGGCTGCGGAGGTCGCGTACACGGTCTAACCCCGGAAGTTTGGTGCACCCCGTGGCAAAAAGAAAAGAGTAAAGGGGGGTGAAAAGGACACGACGGTGATGGGCAGCCGCCGCGGCTAAAGGGTCAAGTTACCTGTCACGCGGTCCCTGCCTGCCAACTGGAGCGATTTGCACGCGGTGCTGCTTTCTTCGCGCGACCGCTCATTATCTGCGTACACTCGGGCACTGCACGCACCGAACGCCACATAATACGATATATTATTATCATATAAGTGCGTGCGTGTGTCGTACAAATACGAATATGCAAATCGAAAATATGAACGAAACCCCCATGGGAATCGGACCATTTATTTCAATATGCGCCGCGATACGTATCAAAAGGTAGGTCAATTCGGGTATTGTCCTATATGTACAGCCACTTTTTCCCTCTTTTCTTTTTCGATCGAAATGTACGTTACGAATTTTTTTTTTTATCGTTCACCTCGTCTCGTACGTCGAACGGAAAATATAACGGCCGAAAAATTGTACTCTATATATATAATAAATATAATGTAGGTATATGAGTATAACACTATAACATATACGTATAATCTCTATTATAATATTATATTATTTAGCAGCGACGTGATATAAAGTGACATATATATAATAGGTACACTTTTTCCTACAATCCTCATTTCTGTCGTGGACGATGACACGGACATCATTATAATATTATCATTATTACAGCCGGCGTGGATATACAATATAATATTATATATAATGATATTATTTTTATCACACTAAACGCGATCGCTGCAGCAGCAATACACGTTTAGTCTTTTTGTTTAAAAACCGTCATCGTCGTCGTCGACGCGGCGCTGCGGAATAGTTATGATCGACAGCATTAAAATCGAATTTAAAACGAATTACCATTTCTGCAATTCGTTTGGGAAAATAATTTACGGCCGTTGCTATAATGCTACAGCAGTCGCATACCTATACTTCTTACACCAATACTATGTATATACAAGTTATTAGTTATTACATATATTTACACGAACGCACTGTAAACGAATTTGTGTATTATACTTATAATTTATAGGTACATGGTTTGCCGGATGTTTCGCTGTAGAGCATTATACACGTCATATTTTGCAAACTATTTACAGGACCATCCCATGTGAACGTTTTCGTTCTCATTGCCATATATTATATTATATTAATACGTATATAATATATACGAGCATATACGCGCGTACGGTTATTTTTTCCATGAGATCCACAAACATCACACGTGTAATTGATGCTGTGTACATACATATATTAAAGATATGCATAAATGTATGTATATATATATATAGGTTTACGCATTCATTTTTTTCTCTTCAAATATTGACTTCAAAAACAATATTTATTTGTATAAACAACTAATATGCTATACAGGTACGCGGCGACACCGTCACTCAAAATGTGTTTGTATTGTAAACCACCTATATTATATACTCATTGCGAAATATTACTATGGACGATCTTTACATAGTAATATATTCATACCATAATTAAAATCAAATCATAATATTATATTGTTTAGCGACAATAATCGTTAGTAATAGTACCGATCGATATACGTTTAATATTATTATATAATATATGTATTATGTATACGTTTTAGGACTAAGTTGTTGCTGTAGAATAAAATATATTTATTTTTTTTAAATTTTACTATGTGGTATGATAATATTAGCCATGAAAAAAGATTATAGGTATAGATAATATAGTTGAATGGTGGTAATTTATACGTATATAGGTGTAATAAATAATTTAAGAAAACTTATTTGAGATATTTAAACATGTTTTGTTAAATTCTTATAAATATACGATGATTATAAATGGGTTTAATGAGAGTAATTAAAAATGAACAAACTCAAACAACACAGAATACTATATGAAATTTCAGAATGGAGGGAATCGATGAAAATATATTAAAGTACATAATGACACTAATTACAATGTTATACTCTAAGGCAGTGATTACGTAGCGTGCCGAAGTAGGCTTTTTTGAAGCTAAGACCAAAGTTGATGCGTACCGAGCAATAGATTTAGTGCAAAAAAAGGTTTTAAAAATAATATTTATATAATCAAGTAGAAAAAAATGTAAATTAAAAGTTTTATGAGCCACGGGTGGTCCACGAATGGTAGTTTGGCTCAGGTCTGAAAATTACCCAAATAATCGCCATTTATGATATGTTTAAACGACTTAAACAATTTATTGATTCAAAACATTTATGAAAAAAAAATATTGGAACAAAATGTATTTTTACATACTACCTATATATATAAAACACTTATTTATTATCACGTGGATTTATTAACGCTATATATATTATGCTATTATAAATATTTACATATTCAATTCAAATACAGAATATACAACTCGAATAATATATTATATCTTACAAATTAAATACAGTACGATTTAAATAATTAGAAATATACCAATACATGTTTGATGTTATAAATCATTAATAAATATTAAATTACATGGCGAAATGATTTTTTATCTTGAAATAATTTCATTAGAATAAAGTAGGTGATAGATAATATTAATATATTTTATTAACAATGAGTATAATAGGACTATAATATAATACTATAATACAAAACGTTAACGCGCACATTAGTCATTGTATTTTTAGTAGGCACTTACTATTAACTAATTTTAAATGAGGGTGCGTACATTTACAAAAATGCCCGAATGCAGGAAAACTAATCATCACTTAAGTATATGGTAATCACCTATAAGCGTTTATCGGTATAATCTAACGATGATGTTGATGTCTTCTCGAAGGTGCACAAGAACTAGTGGAATATATAGATATTATGTATAATATGTTTACAATACACCTATATTCTTGAAAATAAAATATTATCATAAAAGTTCTACATAATTTTTAAATTGAACTATTAATACATAATTATTCATTAATGTGCCGTGGAAAGGCATCACACCTTACCTTTACAAAAGTGTAATTGTTATAATTATTTTTTTTAATTTTCAGTTTAAATAGGTACTAATAATTATTACGATCTATTATATGATGTCTTAACATAAAAATAACAATAACTATATAGAAACAATTATTATTTACAATTTAATATTTAAAGACTTAAGTAGTGCAGGTACTACTCATTAATATCGTAATATGATATATTATATTGATATGGATAAATTGTATGTGCACATACATGTATGTAGGTACCTATATTATTGTTTTCTAATATTCGGCAATTAACAATTTCATCTTTTCCAAGAATTCCTTCAAAACTAATTTATATTAAAACTGTTAAAAATAAATAATTATTTTAATTTAAATAGAGCCATGTTTTATGTACCTACATTCACGAACAATAATACTGATCATTCTGAGATATTCAACTGATGAATTTTAACAAGCATTAATATTAAGTTTGTTTTTCAAATTAATTATATACCCCATGATGAGCGTTTTAAACGCATTATAATTTGTTAGTAATAATCCACAGTTAAACATCTTTAAATTATTTTAATAATTTAATTTCATAAACATTTTTTTAATAAGTAGGTATATTGATGTATATGATACGAACATTGTAAATGTATACAATGCTGTTGCATTAGCATATAATATACACAATGTATATATACGTATATAGTATATTATATTTTTTATAAGTAATAATGAGTTTTTTTCCATGATTTTTAAAATCTTTAAAATCTTTTGAAACATTCATTCAGGGATTTTAAATATGATTACTACAGGGTTAGAAAATGTTGTTCATAAGAATTCTGAATTCTACAACATATATGAATACTATGGCGTGCACAGACTTTAACGACATAATAATATATATAGATCGAATGGTTTAGGGCTCTATTGCCTTTATTTAGCCTGAAAAATTAATAAATAAAGTAACACTTTTATGTATGAATTATTATAGAATCAATGTAAAAATATATGATATCAGTATGGCTAAAATCATCTTAGTTAATTCCATACAGCCTGCATACTGCCGGATGAACTCGTCTTGGAATTTTTTTTTTCATAATATACGGTCAAAATGTTTACATCCGTACATGCATCGCGAGTTATATTATATTAATATATTTCATTATAATTTCAATGAAGTCAATAGAATGTTAACTTTCGTTGTAGTTGCAGTATAACTGCAGCATTTTCCCAGCTGTTAATCGAATGAGGGAGGATGGAAGGGTCACGCACATGAAGCTTATAATAATTATACTCCGATGAATAAAAAAACATAAAGTGGTGAAACATGTAAGACGGTCAAGGTATGTGAAACTCGTAAAATAGATACATGCTCACGTAATGCATTGGATCTATATATAAATATATATATATAATATATGTGTGTGTGTGTGTATGTGTATGCGAAATAGATAATTACACCAATTATAATATCACAATATACATAATATCACCACAGTTAACTATTTATAAAAGTCTACATAAGTATGCCTTCACCCGCAGAGATCTGGAATGGGTGAAAATGTATCCTATAATAAAATAATATATTTATAAAGGACGCTTTACATAATATATATACAATATACATACATACAAGTAAGCCCGGCGGTGTTCGCAGACGTAGTGATGGGTATAATATATTATATAAAATATAATAAGCCACCTCTTTACATTATAATATACAACATTAACGTGCGGGTCAAAAATATATATTTATTTTGAAAAAATATTGTAAAAATAAAAATAGATAATAGCGTGGGATGGCCTAAAATAAACTTGTACAAGTTATTGTGTGCATTGTTGGGCAGAAATCTCTCCCGAAAAGGCTATCACTGGGGTAAACCCGACGCGATCCGAAACTATGATCTGCCGCCAACGTTGTTTCGTGTGTTTATCCGATCCATGCTTCAGACGATAACGAAGGAAAGGTTTTAAATCGCTACAACAGCAAGATGAACAATTTTATTGCGGCTGTAAGCACTACGTTAATGAGTTTTAAGCACTACGTCAATGAGTTTTACGTCATACATTATAATGAGCTAATAAAATAAACCCAAATTCCGGAAAAAAACGATGTATACACATTATACATGGTGGAGATAATATTCATTGACCGAAAAATTAAAAATATTACTTAACCTAACCTTGAAAATCAAAATAGAATAAATTAATTTTACGCCTTCCTATAGGTAAGGTATTAGTGTAGGTTCGAGCTGATAACCAACACAACTCCATAGATTTAAAACTTTACTGTTGTATCCTTCGTATCACACTGTCTGTGGATGTTATGTTATTCGATAAAATGCGTCTAAATTAAGCGGTTTAAATTACACATACGGCAATTGGGGTTGTAGAACGTATGAAAAAATTATTTTTACCGTTTATCAAAAATAGAATATTAATTATGTCACATTATACGTAGTACAGTCTATAGACCATGACCATCTCAGTTTTTATAGGTCACATTAATTTTTGTCGCTCAATAAGATCTCACGCGCAATATTCATCGAAAGCTGTTCTCCAAATTATAATCTATATTTATCTATAGGTACACGGTTGATGTCAGTAATTGCAGAGCCATGATCGGACATAGGCTATATGCACGCGTATCTTTGTGAAATTAAATATACAGTACTTGATCACTGCAGTTAATGACGATTAATCGATCGTCAACAGATCTTAAGCCTCTATAGATACCGTAAATGATATATTAAAATTTATTATCATACTCTACTAGTTCAAATATGACGTATAAAAAGTCGTTATTACTTAGAGAATTAATTAGATTTCTTTTCGTCTGATAGAGTGACAAGAGGGTAATATTTGACATTAATTTTTGCACCTCCTATATATACAGACAAGAAAAACGTTATATGTAGTAACGCCCAACAGTTATGGTTTTAAATCTGTTTTCACGCGTATCCCAACATTCTCAACGCGTTATCGCGCTTATACGTATAGCCTGACACAGGAAATCGAAAACCGGCGACGATCCCGTCCCACGTAAATGTCGTTAAATACAATAGGTGTCACATGGATCAATTCCACATCCACTACGTCCGTAAATACGCTGTGCGTACGGCATTACACAACGTAGGTATGCGACGAGATAATTCAGACTTATCGCGTTTGTCGACGGTATACCTACGTATTTTTCAATATAAAATGTAGACGGCGCGAGTGTGTGATGCGCGCGCGCGCGCGCGTTTCTTTTCGAAATCGATATCGGACGGTGGCGGTGGCACACAAACACGCCGAGCGCGACATCCGCAGCGAGGTAAAAAAAAAGTTTTAAAAAATAATAATAATAATAATAATAAATAATACGACGTCGGGTCGACGGCGGCGAGAGGAGAGAAAAATATACAACTCACACGCACGACGGTCCAGCTATTCGACGGTCGTCCTCCTAAGTCGACCCGGCGGCCACGGCTGCACAACCTCCCCGCCGCATCACTGAGGATGATCGTAGGGCGGGTGGGTGGACGCACGGGTGGTTTGAGTGGGTGGTGGGGAACCGCGCATACGCGCGCGCCGTGCGGCGCGGCGGTCACGTAACCGACGCAAATCAATCGAGAGATCGGCGCGGAGATTGGCGCGGAGGGGAGGACTCGACGAGCTGTGGGCGCGTCCGGATTGGTCGGCGGCGTCTCTGTACCCGGTGCCCCGCGTGCAACCTGTCCCGCGACGCGACCGCCGCCGCTGCCGCTGCCGCTGCCGTCGCCACCGCCGCCGCAGTGCTGCTGCTGTGTCCGACCGCCGCAGTGGAGTTTGCTCCGAACGGACCGTGACCATCGCGCCTGCGTCCACACCGTACCACACATACGCACACGCGCACCAGTTGTCTCGCGCGCAGAAGATATCCGTCACCTCCTCGACGAAGACTACGACGACGACCACCACCGCAGTGCCTACACACGTTCGCCACGTACGATCGACGACGGGCCCGCTCGCATCCGCTACCGGCGTCCATGAAGATACGCGAAGCCACCCGAGAGATCCTCCGCCGTCGCCGCACACCACAGGTAAAAACAAAAACACGATAACAAAATATTTTTATACACAAAATTGTTCCAGGGACGGGGGGGGGGGGGGGCGTGAAAATTATTATTGAACGTCTCTATCCGCGCCGGATGTCGCGTTATCGTCGCCGTACGCCGGAGAGGCTATTTTAGACAGTCGGATCGCGATTTATAATAATAATTATAATAATACATCGCTTACGGTGTTTCGGATCGGTGGCAGGCGGGTAAATAGTCGTGGGTACCTGGAAGAGCCGAGCTCGGGCGAGCGTGTTTAAAAATACACAATTCCCATTTCCCGTCGTCCGATATACTCGTAATAATAACCGCCGTCAGTGATAAAATTTGCAACGTTATTCCGATCAGACTATTTTCGTGCTATCTCTCGGTTCGAGATGTGGTTATTATCAGCAGCTGTCCCCGGTGTTTACGACGGTCGTGGCCGCGGCGCGCACACGTCGTTATCGGCCCGCGTTTGATTTAACGCGAATCAGCAGCCCCGCGCTCGACCGACTTCTAATCGAAATCTCGCGATTCGAACGGACTCTCGTCGGAGATCCGTCTCCGGTCGTCGACGACTGTCACTGTAAACGCTCCGCCGCGCCTGCAGAGCACGTCTTATTTTCTCTTGCCACCGACGACGTCGTTTTATATTAATTATTATTGTCCGATGATGGTTGTAACGTAATAGTAATAAAATATATAATCGGCCCACTAAATACCAAATTTACTACGATTCGAGTAAAAATAATAATAATAATTATTATTATTATTATTAATATTATTATATTGCCGATACGTCGTCGACGACGCGATATTTGCTTTCAAAGCTATGTCACACCTGCTCTATCATAATATTGTGTTACCAGTAATCTACTAGCGGCGGCGACGACCAGGCGACATAGCGTCGGGTAATAATGCTAATATATGCCGTATGGCTCGGGTTATCTGCGTGCAGTACGTGAGATGTACGTGCACACAGTCGTATATAAATATATAATATTATAATTTAAAACGTGTACACCCAACCTCTGTGCTGTCGTAATATCTGTCTGTGCGATGTCGCTCGCAGACTCGGCGCTCGGGGTCGATTGTGCGCGGACGGTTAGATAGATAGGTAGGTAGCGTAATAATGTCATGGGTATACCGTGTGTATTTCTTCCGGGGTCAGAGCGGCGAATTTGAATGACAATAAAATTGTAATAAAATAATAATAATAATAAAAAATATTCGGAACGACCCCTATTCGTGTCTCCCCCGAGGGGGAGCGCGCGCGCGTCCGTCTCCGAAAACTGGATAGCGTGTGCTCGGTGATCCCGGCGAGAACCGGATGCGCACGATGTCCGGGGAGACGACGAGGATGCACAACATTTGTACACCGGCGGGACCCGAATGGAATTTATAAAATGTTTTACGTTTCCGGAGTTTACAACGGCAGTTTTGCGAGTTTCCCCCGTTTTTCTGCTCGTCCAACATAAATATACTACTCGTCGCGCGTCTTCTGTTCGGCGATCGATTTTGTTGATATTGAATACATGCCGTGTAAAGTGTAAGTACCTCCGATGGCTTTGGCAGTCTTCTCTATACACACAAATCCAATTACGCGGGTACCAATCCGATAACCGCACGTGTGAGTAAAAAAAACATTTCGATCGGGCTACACCTTTATTATTATTATTATTATTGTGGCGTGTAGAGTTAATATGAGTGTGTGAATGTGTGTGCGCGGGAGTACTGAAAATATGATCATTTTCGGACTGTTATCTATGTTTTGATGTTGTTTGACCAGGGGATATTATTATTACACAATTTTTTTTCTTTCGAGATCTAATAATGGGATTCGTTATAATTACTATCGATCCATTGCCGTCTAATAATACAGGTTCGGAAAGTACGCGTCGTTGTCGACGAGACATCTCTCTGGGTGCGCCGCCGCCGCCGATCACATGTCTGCTTAGGAGCAGATAAAACGTCGATTATAATATTAACGAATACCACGATGCAGTGACGGTGGGAGAGGAAGACTTATTTGTCACATTAGATATTATTATTTATATAGACGGATACTACAACGATAATAATACAGTAATTGATACTATATGTGAGCGAACACCGATGAGATAGAGACGTGCCACTTCAGCACCGGTTCGTCCCGTGTAGGCTGGCAAATGCGTGTGGGTATTTATCGGGAGCGTTGTTGTGTTCAATATTTAAAAATAAAAATTAACGCATCGGAAGCAACGAACAGTTAAGAGTGTTAGAGTGTTGTGCGTGCGATAGTGTGGTTCGATATACGGAGCGAACGAAATCCATTCATCAGCGGTCCAGCTCGCAGCAACTATACTGTATCATGTTATATAGAGAGATGGATACTGGTGGTGACAGATTTGACGGGATAAATATTATGGATATTCGTAGACTACGTCACTCACAATTTTTTTCCAACCATTCAAAAGCAGAAAATGGAAAAAAGATTTGATCTAATAATTCCAGAGATTATGATGGGTTCAGTTTAGTGTTCGTCGACTGTGGTAATAATAAAAATAATAATAAATAATATCAAACGCGTATTAGTACTCATAAGTTAACAATTTATATACGCGTATCAATTATTTTTAATGTACCTATACACATGACAGATAATAATTATTTACTATAAGAACTAAAAACAAAGAAAAGCTTAACAACCAAGTAGTGTTTATTTATTTTTTTGCCTTTGCAAATAATTTTCTAAAAAGCTCTGTTTCGATGTGATTATTTCATTTAAAATAAGCTATTTTGTTACGATGACTGATGTTTTATGAAAATTAAATTATAATAAATTAATTTAAGTGTAGTCAGGGTAAATTAACCATAAATATTTATTAAAAACGAAAATACTGTTCTGCTTTTGAATATTTATTTTATTAATCTTTCATCTTTACCTTTACACAATCTAGGAACAAATCGAGCGTAAATTGTAATTTTGCAGGGTAATTTGTTGATTGAGTTTTGAGAACGATTCGAAATGTATTGTATTTTTTATTGATGCATTCTTCGATTTTGAATTTCAACTGATAATCAGTTTTTCTTTATAAATCGTAATATTATATACTTAGTTATAAGTGTATTTACATCTATTGATTTCTTTCGTCTTTGTTTCTGTTCTGTGTCTAATCGATCGCTTGCAATGATGGCGGCGGCTGGCGCTGGGAAATGAAATGTATAGGTACCAGCAAAAGGGCGCAGCTTTATTATTCTTTGTCGCGTTTTTTTTTTTTATTTATCTCCTAAACAAACGTCACGGTCGCAATGTAGTATTAGCTAAAGATAACGAGAGCATACACACATACGTAAATACTATGCGTGACGCGTGCATGCGAGTGTGTGAATGTCTGAAGTTCCTAAAAGTGATCGCAGAAAATTATCCGCCTTATCTCTCAATAATAATATGTCTTTCGATACTTTGAATCTCCTCTACTCTAATAACATAATAAATAATAATTCATTGTCGTCGTTAATCTTCGTCTCTTCGGCATTTGATATCGGTTGTCATTCGTTATTGTTGTATACTTTATTGTAACGCTGCGGCCGTGCATTATCTACTACCACATTGTTACCATGTATAACAACGTTATTGCTCAAAACGGATATCTACCGGCTATGCACAAGGTTAGTTCCAACGGTTTAAACAGTTATTTGCACTACACTCAGCCCAGGATTAAAAGGGAGCTAGGGCCGGGTGCCGTCATTTTATTGAAAAAAAAACCATTAACTATTATTATTACACAATTATTTTAAAAACTTGAAAATAATTACTTTAAAGATTACTATTATTTTTTAATTGTGTTATTATTTTTATTAAAATAATAATTTACCTTCATATTTATATTGCCCAAATTAAATAATTCAATGTCGCTGTATTTTAGTTTATGAACAATTTATTTATTTAATTATACTTCAATTTTGGAAAATATTTGTATGAGTATTTTACTGTCTTCTAGAATCTAGAGAACTTAATCCGAGCCGAGTTTATAATATGCATCACAATGTTGTATTATGAGTATTATGACATCATGTATTATACGTCCAAATGCGTGTAACCGGGTTTTACCTGCGTTAGCGGATACTTGTTCAATTTATAATTTTCATCCGGCCTTTTCTAACGTTTTTTTTTCACTATAATCTATTAAGCATTATGATTATATTGTTGTCCCAACGACGATGTTACGGTATTGAGTTCGTCCTAGTATTTTGAAACGACATAAGAATCAGAAGACACGAGATAGGGAAAAAATATTAATATTATTTAAAATTTGATCGTCGCGTCCTTCTCGATAGCAATACAAAATTGTGTTTACCAGTCTCTCACTCATAAATATTGTTCGCCGGAAACTTTAGTGAACGTAAAAAAAACCTAGTGACAAACTAGTAAACAAACTCAGGAAATTAAAAAATAAATAATTCCGGCCATTAATCCGTTTTTCTGCATAATAAATATTCTCTATTGCATCATAATATTGTTTTTGTTATCATCAATAAACCACCATTGGCGACGTTTAATATAGAATCGGAAAGAATTAAGAAACACGTACATAGGTATACTGTAATGTTGTGCCTATAGCGTGGCGTTTAATCTGTATTGAACGATGATGAAACATATTATACGACGAAAGAGGCTCTCCACGAGTCACAGAGATAAACGACCATACGCATTTATGATGTGTATAGGCAATATATGTCTCGAGTGATCCGTCGCGAACTCATAACAACAATCTTGTTCTGCATAATAAAATACATTATATTATTATACTCTCTTGTATTATACTTATAAATGTATATAATATAATATTATCATTATTTATTCGTTTCTCGTTCCTCTTTCTCTCCATGACCCCCTTCTCTTGCGGAGCGCGAGGCAGCATGCACCCTTCTTGCGCGAAGATTCGCGGCCCTGTGGCGAATTCGATAATCCCTAATTTCCATATTCCTTTTCTTTTCAATTTTATTACATCGTTTGTCAAAGGTCATCGAGGCAACGTGAAAAAACTGGTCATCCCACTTTCCGAGTGCATCTTTTTTTTTTAACTCTCGTATATACACGGAAGCTATACACACCTATTACTCTTTAACCTAACCCTTAGCGCAAAACCGTTACGGCGCGCACCTTGTAGTCGTTATGCGCGGCAATGTCCCTCCTTCCTAGAACGACTCGTTTGTGGATCGCAGTGCCCGTAAATCGTTGAAAACATTTCCGGCGTTGAAAAAAAACAACAAACAAACAACGAAAATGAAACGTGAAATCGTCCGACCGAAATGCATATCTCAAGATAGCCGAGGCACTGCGGCCACAATAATATTGTTAACCACATATAATTGACCAACTAACCACCAATATATACCTATATATTTATACACGTGGTGTGATGTTCAAACTGTCGACTGGCCGTTTTTCTAAAATCCGATCGTATTATTTTCGCTTCCGACCATACAACTTCCTATACAAAATTGTCAGTATTAAACTCCGTCCGGTCTCGATCACCACCCGTCCATCCAACGACCCTCGGCGAACAGACGCGCTACACACGAGGATATACAGGTACACTTGTGAGGATGCGTATCCGGCAAAGAGGAAACGGCGAGAAAACCGTACAAGTGCTCTGTTTTTACATATACACGAGCACCACGGTAGTTATTATTCTATATAGGTTTACACCGTGTGATTATCGTACACTCGGGTGACGTCGTCGGTGTAATGTACATAGGTGTGTGCAACGGACGTAATAATAGAATATACATACATATAGCTTGTAGATAGGTAGATACCTACCATATAACGCGCGTGGACCAAGTCTCTCCGTCGACGCATCGTTGCACTTATGTATATATATGCGTGCGTGTGAGTACAGCGAGCTCGGGAAGAATATTATATTAAAGAAGACGCGCACACACACATACACACAGGATGTGGTCCGGTCCGACGTTAATTTTTTTTTCATTCTTTTCCTGTAGTCGTCCTCCGCCTCCTTCTCTTCCGCTTGTCGCCGCCGTCCCCCTTTCATCCGCGGACAGATAAAACCCCACCCGCCGCCGCCACCTCACTCACCGCTCTGCTCCGCTGCCGCCGTACCCGGTCCAGAAGCCGAAAACCGGATACTTTTCATTACGAACACGTATATAGACAATGGAACGAAGACCCCATCTCGCCGATACGCGTTTGTCGTTCTGATGACTCTTCTCTTCCCTCTTTTGTCTTAAATAACGCGCGAGAGAGACCCGACGCAAATATAATATATAATAATATAATATATAAACGAAACAATATAATGTATAATGATTTTTTTTTTTTTGGTTACTATGCGCGTGTGACGACGACGGAAAATAATATTATGTACGTCCGTTAAAAATAACGCGACCGACAACCGCCAAGAGAAGAATAAAACAATATTCGTATGAATGTATGATACATAAAACAGTATTATATAATTATTATCTATGTGAGTTGAGTACGAAGAAATACTCTATTCGGACGACGATGACTGATATGAGAACCTTACATTTTTAAGCTTTTTGACATTTTTCATGATTAATCCAATTATGATATTTTAAAATTATACTTTATACCTATAGAAAATATAAATATTTGATGAACATTCCAAAAATATAACAAGGTATCTGCCGGTTATTTGTTTTTAGATTAAACAAATGTACTGAATCGATTTTCTCAAAAAAACCGGTACTGTGTAAAACTTCCCGCTTTTTCTAATTATTAAGTAGAGTACATACTGTTAATTTTTTTTTTATTTTCGATACTCTCAAATTTACAAACTAGATTAATTTTCGTACTGGGAAAGGTAATATCTAAGTCAAAGATTAAAAAAGCACTTACTTTTCCGTAAAGAAGATGACGCTACAGACTGGTAGAACACCTAATAAACACACGTAAATTTACCAATACGTATTAATTCTTTTCCATTCAGAGTAAAAAACAATATTCGGAATATTTTACGTGATATTATCCCAAATAATAATAATTGACATTATCCTCGCTCGTGCGTGCTGCAGCGTGATGTGTGAGTTATAATATTTTACCAACGGTCGCGTGGAAATACTTTTCGGACGACGACGGCCACCGGCGTGCGCGATGTGCGTGTTTCGTAATAATAATAATAATAATAATAACCGCAATAATATACCCATATTATTATACCGCGCCCGCGCCCACGACGCTATACCTCCGCGGCGCGCCATACCGATATGTATACGGTCTACACGAAATTATTATTTACATTCCCATCGAAGGGTTTTTCTGTACGGGGATGAATGCGCGAGACGATCGTGTAAATCAAGATTGTATAGAAATAATACGTATATAATAACGACAACAACAACGGTGGCGGCGGCGACCACGACGACAATAATACGGCGACGAGAGTAAATGGGCAAGCGCAGGCGGCGGCGCCCCGGTGTGGCGGCGGGTCAATTACACGCGTCGATAACATGTCGTAGCCGACGCCGGAGACGCGACGACCGCGGAGTCGGCGACGGTCGATGTCGTCGTCATGGTTTGTCTGCCGAAAGAGATTCCGGTACAGCACCGTCGCGACGGCGACGGAACTGGTTCGACCTCGTCGTCCTGGCGGCGCGTTGCGATCGATCGAACGATCTATAGATCTGGGATCGTCTTTATTATATTGAGTATACGTGTAAATTTGTAATGCGTTCAAACACACACAAACACGTCATTACACGGTTTATACATACGACTTCATACCTTCCGATCGCCGTGAGACACCGATTTTCGCCTTGCTGGGCGGGTGTGGTGTCTGATACCTTAGTATATATATATACTTATACATATTATATAACAATTTATGTTATGTTTTTATAATTTCATACATCATAAACATTATGCGTTTTTTATAAATTTAATGTTAAGCTTTTCCTGACTTATGTCTGGTCACAATGATTCAATCGATCAATTGAATGGTTTGCTTTAAAACACAACAAACCGATCGTGTTCAGTATAGCCAATTTGCCACTATTGCTATTCATTAAATCTCTAATTATTATTGTTTATATGCTATATACCTTGCATTAGACACTCAAAATTATAGCTATAATTTACAATGTATGTAAAATATACATTTCTTAACATTGGAGGTAACTCGAATTCGGCGCAAAGTACTTCGTTTCGTACGAACCAGTGGATTTTAAATTATCGTAATATTTTTCATTGGAATATTCGGATTTTATTTATAATAATATGTGTTTTAGCACAGTAATGTACTTCAAAAAAGTATTTCTCTGAGTAATTAGGACAATTTTTTTATGTATAGAATCGTAGCAAATATATATTACCTGTAGCTCAGATAGGTTTGTCTATATATAAAATATATTATGAACAGTATTGAAATAAAAAACAAGTAGATTGAGAAATCAAAATTGATTTGTTTCCGAAATTAACCGACAAGCAAGAGTACGGGTAATACAAAAAATGTAAATTGTCTCTAACCTTTTATAATTCTAGAAAAGTCAATATTTTTCGAAATAATTATAATATTACGATTTACCTATGTCCATTAGATGTTTTATTGATGTCTTTTCCGATTATCGGTGTTAGTTTTTGCAATTATATTAGCATCGGGTCGCATCACAGTCTTGTGTATAGATCGTTTGATCACGGTCGAGGGTTTATGAACGAACCATAAAACCATCGAATTCTCTCGTGAACTCACATTTGCGCGCCATCATATCATTTTCATCTGTGACGTTTTTCTGTGTCCGTTCTCGACACAATACACATGACTTCATTACTGTAGATTAAACAAGATTATTAATCTTGAGATTTATTTTCAGATAAAATTGTACCAACACAGAATTACATCTATTATACACGCTATAATCACTGATAGTAATAATTATCGCTCGTGACCTTCGTCAGCGGGGAAAGATGATATTTTAAAAAATAATTTTCTTCCGTAACATTTATAATAATATTATCTCGGTTGGTGTGCGGTTACGTGTTAAGCCATCAATACAACGCAGAATCACGTATATAATAGTGTGATATCAGTGGAAAACATAAAAAACCGATTCTCGCCGTATTTGATTTACTTATATCAAATTAGTCAATTTTTTTTTTCTTGACCTCGTATCATATTATGCTACAACATGACAATGTATATCTACCGCATCTATATACCTCTCTAGAACTAATGTATGATATGACGTGCACACGGTTTTTTCGACATATAGGTACTCGCGGAATCAAAACCGTTTCGCAATCATTCCGCAATTCGTGTACATATGATAATGATTGTTACAATATCACCAAAACCGTTTTATTAGATTTTTTTTCTTGTACACACGAGGTTCGGACAGCTATTGTTTATTATTATTATTATTACTTCTATTTAGAGGTGAAACTCTAGAAACTCTCCCAATGGTACTCTTATACGCAACGCTCGGGGAAATGTGGCGGCAATATACGACGCACGCAATATCGTAATATTAATATACCGCTGACTCGACGTGTCATATTATTATGTTATTAAACGCCGTAATCTATAATATACTATTTATTGGTTTTTGAGTGCGTGGAACTACGTCATTTTAAAATAATTTTTATACAACGGTGGCGGCGGCGTCGGCGACGACGACACTTCATCCGCGCGCGTGTGTCGTAATATCGTTAGTATTAGTGTTTTGGGGAGAAAAAAAATTATAGGTAAAAAATACACAAACTAGTATATTACATTATTATTTACACAAGCCGTGTCAAAAGAAACGCTTCGTGGCGTTGTTTGCGCGAGGCCGCCGCCACTGCCGTCAGAGTTTCGGATGGCTCCGAGCGGTGAGCCGAACACCGACAAAAAATTATTACAAAAATTAAACGGAAAAAAGGTGTTTGCAGTGTGTGTACCATTATCATCTTTAGGTGTGTGCGCCTATGATATGCATATACTAGATATATATACGTATGTAGGCTACAGTGGTATAATATACAGGTATATATGTATATATTGTACACGTTATGATAGAAGTAGTGGGTGGTTATCCAGGTGACTGTGCAGCTGTACATGGGACAGCAGCAGCACGTGCCCCGCAGATCATTGCTCTGAAAAACAGCTGCGTTCGTACCTGCAGCAGTCAGTATAATATAATATTATATTATAATAACGTACGCGTATAATACGTACATATTATACAGCCGACGTGTAATTATTATTATCATTATTAATATGCGCGTAGGTAAAATGAAAAATAAAAATTATACCCGACTGCGTAATGCGTATAATAATAATAAACCTATTATAATATTGTTGGGTGCTCGCAATTGTTATTTTTAAACACACTTTTTTGTGTTTGTTTTAAAAATTCGTTCAATATCAATTATAATATCAATACCATGGGAGGCTGACTGACTGCAGGCTGTTCGAGATGATACATTTGACGCGCTACAGTGCAGTAATGTGCACGGGAATTACTGATATGATTTATACGATCGCGCTACAATATAATGCGTAAATCATTTTTTGTCTCCAAATTTTATGACTTAAAATGTACATAATTAAAATATTTGTTTTGCATATTATAAATAATATATTTGATAGAATTATTTTATTAAATAATCCATAAAATCTATATCTATGTATATACGATATGTGTTACTATGCATTATTGCATACGTTTAATTAATAACGCCGTTTATTTCGTAAGTAAGCTCGTCGAATTTTTTTCCATATTTTATACAGATATTAAAATTATACAAAAGTGGTATATTTCAAGGTTTTTCGATTACATTTTATTTTAAGGACACAGAATTAGAAACTCATTCTGTATAGTTTAATATAATAAGTATAATAATAAATGAGAAGTCTAAAATGTTGGGTTATTATAAATTTCAAGCATACTAAATACAATTTCCTAGGACTATTCATTACATAAGCCCAATTAATATATATTATGATATAGAGTATACAACATGTAATAAGTGTCACACCTTCGACTCGCATAGTTCGATTCTTTGCTATGTAGCCTGTAAAACGAATGAAAAAATTTAAATAGATCAATCGATATCGATCACTTGCACAATTATTGTTAATTTAGATATTACTGTAATATTATAAAATAGTATGTTATGTCGGATCAGACAGAATTATGTCGTAGGTATAATGTGCATTTACACGTCTTTATAATCTTAATGACAACAGAAATTACTCATAACGCACATACAATATTATTATACCACCACATAAAACAAATACCAACGGAAAAAAAAACGAACAGTAAACAATATATCGCGCGAAACGTATACGCGGAGAGAAAAACATAATAATATTAAGCCCGACAATAATTATTTACGTTTGCCTGTGTATATAAACGTATATATTTATATATATATATAATATGATGAGGAGTGTAACTTATAATATTATAATATTATGATATTATTAATATCATATTTATGTGTATACAGTTTTTTTCTATCTCTATATTATTCGCCTTGATCAAAATTGTCAAGTAAACAGTTTTTTCATTCCATTCAAATACGCACGACGACGTTGGTAAACAGAAAAAAAACCGTTTTTACGCTCTCCGGCTGACGACGATTTAACAGCAATTAGACGTATTTTCAAATAGTCCTGCATGGTGTTCATCCTCGCGAGTCGTCGTTATGTGCATATACGTCATGCATATTAACCATAATATTATAAGTACATCGTGTACTCTCGATTTTCAATAATAATTATCGTGATCGAAAACGATTGACGTAAAAACATTAGAAAAAAAAACGATATACGAGGCGGCGATATTTTTTTCTATCGTGACCGACAATTTTATTGTTATAAATAAGTTTTTTAATCGTTTAGCGGTCGGAGTTATTCCATCTCGTGTTCCATATTGCACATTATTATAATTTGATATTATTACATGACGTTATTCGTATCTGTAGTAATATAATCGTCTTTGACGGAGATCGGTCGTCTGGCGCGCGCCATCGTATTATAATAATATTATGCGTTATACCAGCTACTATTACTTACCTATAATAATATACATATATATATGCACACTGAATAAATGCATGCGGTTGCACCACGTTTATCAAAGTCATAATATCGTACGATAATAATCTATAATTTATTGCCGGAGACGAAAAATAAACATCAAAGACCAAAAATCTTCGATCGAAGGTCACGGGTGCTTATGTTCGACTGCGTTATACATATTATTGTTACATATATATAATATATATGTATATACGATATCGGTGTATATAGTTTATATATATATACATATTTATAGTGCGTGAGTGTAACGATTGTCGAAACGCAAACAAACGATTTGTCTTTCCAAAATATTGACAATATCTTAATAGTATGTGAAGTATATTATACACTCAAAGCAGCTTTTTGGTCGATATTGAAAACACAAATACTTTCCTGGCGCGAGTAGGTAACTGAGGACGTACCAAGACACCAAGTTAACGATAACACGAATTACTGACTTAAACAAAATCCAATTGAAAACTTAAAACGGCGCTTTGCCACAACTCAATCACTGCGTGTTTCGACTGAATCTACTAATATTTATAGAAAATACACATACATAATATCGCATAATATTACAATGATTATAATTAATTAGTATTTTGAAAATTTATCTTCTTAATCGTTGAGGAAGTAGACAAATCGCGAGCGATGATCATAGTTTATGATATATAAATAAAATGTTTGACTTAACTGACATCATGATGTATGGACTATGAATGATCGAAGAATACAGCGTATCATGAGATTGGTGTAGTCGAGGCACAGTTTTTCCAATTATTTTATTACTGTTTTAATTTTTCCAAAAACATTTTGAAATTTAATTTGTTTATATTTGTGAAAATATCATAAAATGATATTATATGTTACATAATATCAAATTGTCTACTATAGCTAATTTGTTTTGGGTCATTTAAATGATCGACCTCTGTGTTGCAGAGTAGCCAACGAAAAAAAATCTTTCTGAATGAGGTGTAGGAAAATGGAAATAAAAAATATTCTATCGCGATCATAACTAATAATTTAAGTACAGACGTACAGTATGTACTTAATTCGACATG
Organism: Melanaphis sacchari; assembly: GCF_002803265.2. Classification (NCBI taxonomy): domain Eukaryota; kingdom Metazoa; phylum Arthropoda; class Insecta; order Hemiptera; family Aphididae; genus Melanaphis; species Melanaphis sacchari. The sequence goes on from NW_020271303.1 coordinate 117,966, forward strand.
AAAGGGACCATGTAGTTTGTTCGCATTAACCGATAATATGTATTCAAAACGGTAGAAATAAACATATTGAAATTCAGCTGGGACTTGAGATTTTGTGTGTGCTAACCGATGTTAACGATGACGTGTTAAACGATTTCTATGTTGTATTTACAAATAAACCAGTCATTGTCAATTGGAAAAGAAAAACCGGACTTAGGAAAGGATGATCGCGTTTATCGGTAAACATAATAATAATACTATATTATAATGTTTACATAAATAGTTTTTATGTATGAGTCGACCCGCGGGTGAGAAGAACACGCACAGGTTTATTTTTTTGTCGTATGGCTGGGGAAGGGGGAAGGGCAAGACGTAATCGCCACCGGACGATCTTGAGAAAAACGACTGGTCTTCGCCCCACCGCGCTCACTATTATAAATTGCTCTCGCGAGAGGGCGGGCGGCGGCGGGCTTATAATTATTATTACCGTGTCCTCCATGACTGCTCATAAGTACGCGAGCGTGTGGGTACAAAAGACCTTTATTATACGTCCCCCGCGCGCGCGCGTGTGTGTGTGTGTGCGTTTTGTTTCCCATCAATGACCAGCATCCGTCGCCATATTTGATCACACACACAGAGGAGACTATAATGTAGGAGTAGTATACCTTGGGAAAAATCCCGACCGTCGTGCGCATACGCAATTATCGTGCCCAGACTAGCTCGCAAGTATAAACACAATATTATATTATATTATTTTATATACGAGCGACGTCTTCTACATGCGTGCTCGCCTTGTACGGTTCACCGGTCCTGTAACCACACATACACACATACACACACACACACACACGAGGTTTTGTGAGATTATTATTATTATTATACGCGCATATATATTGTTGTTTTCCTTCTTCCTATATATACATGTATGTGTGTTACAATATTATTGTACAGACGCGACTTAGCGCGGAACGCGATAACAATAATTACTCGTTCATCTTTGAAAATATTATAATTTGACGCGAAAACATTGTGCCCGGAAGACCTAGAGAAACGTCGAATAATACACAATTATAATATACGTATACGATATAATATATGTGTAACGTGCGTGTGCAGCTGTGTATGATCCCACGAAAACAGCCAACGCTATAAAACTATGCCAATTCTCTTTACTCAGCAAATATTTGGTTCTATTTTGTATTTTTGAATATTTATATTAAAACGGGGCTAAACAATTATCCACTTATCTAAACTTCAAATGCTTAAACTTACAACGAAACACTTTTTGCTCAACATCCGATTTTAATTAAAAACCCACAGTTTCAGAAAACTATTCTGCTACCGATATAATTAAATATGAAATTAGTTAATTAAAATATTATATATGTATTATATTATTAAGAATCGCACTGATAGAACAAAATTTAAAAAACATGTTGACTTGTATAGAATAGTTGTAGTGTTATTTAAAACACAAAAATTAACCATGGAAATTAGCGTACCTATAGTTAAATAGATGCACACAATATGTGAAATAAAACTTTGTTTTAACGATTTAACGCCACGATTATGATAACAATGATATAACAACCACGTGCACATTGGCTTATTAGCGCCGCCGATCGGCTTTCGGCCTCCAAACCGCTATTCAATAATAACAATAACAAATGTGAAGCTGTCGTTAAATTATTGTTGTGTTCCATAAACACACGTCGTATCTATGGGGGTGACTACATCCCCTCGACGAAGCCGCTGAAAAGGGCGGCCGCGGACACGTAACAACAATAATGTTTATGTGTACACTGCACACACGCCCTCACCCGTTTTTTTGGTGGCTTACCTGTGTGGGTCATGAAAAAAAAACCCACCACGATTCAATTCACCTCCGTTGCAGCAGGCCGAATAATCTATTATATAATATACTTTTATATAATTGGATCGAAAGCTACGGTTCATGATTATTATTATTATTATTATTATCTAATGAAATATTAATAACCCAATATGCGCAATCGACCGACCGTCGTCAATCAAACAGATTTTTCTTATACCTCATATATCTAATACGATGTATTAATATAAAATGATAACAGCTTGCGTTAATGAAAAAAGTCTGATTTACGATTATTTGAACCCGTTTAAACATATACAGCCTGTTCCGTACCTGTAATCTGTGTATTACTATTTAATCCCTTGAAACTCGGTTTCCTAACTTTCTCTAAAAAATTCTGTTTTTATTTACTATTTAAAAAATAATGCCGTACCTATTTCAAAGTTCTGCGCACGGCTATGTCTTTAAACGCTTATCATTAATTTTTTATCAAAACTAATGTAACCTATAAACGCAACAAGGCTACAAATACATTTTAAACATATTGCAGTAAAACTCGAGTTTAAATTTCACGATAGATTATGCTTTCTCACTAAAAAGTTTTTCAATCGACTTAAATGGGATAGGTATGCGAAAAATATTAAAAGATTAAACTAACGTAACCCAAGCCAGTTTTTCGTGGGCGGTAATCAACCATATGATGGACATATGGTTCTAACCCCGTTGCCGGCCGATTAAATTAATTGAAATGTATATGCGTGCCTTTTTTTTTTTATTAAAGACCGTTTAATATAATATAGTAACAGAAAAGACGACAACACAATCGGACAGCAGGCAGCAGCAGCGTCCGTCCCTCGGGGAGATATGAAATTCCAAACCGGACTCGTGGCGGCACGGTGGCCGTCGCATCCCCCGATGACGGGCGGTGTTATTATATTGTTATATTGGCGGGGCGCTCGTGCGCTGGTTTAGGCGCCGCCAGTGCATTATTGTTATTAAAAGATTATTGTTGTTCGATTTGTGCTGGGGGAGGAGGATGCAGCCCTAGCTACGACGGACCCCTACTGGTGTGTCAAAGGCCAACGACGTCAACACACACCCGCCTGACGTGTTGGCGGCTATATATTTGTTTTGCTTCTTTCCCCCTATATAATAAAGTATGTATTGCATGGTCCCGGGTCCATAATCATATCGTCATTGTGTCGATCGTTATTATATATATATATATAAATATTTTATTATTATTATATGGTCGATAACAACTATAACGCGTCGCGGGGTGTATTATTATTATTATTATTATTATACTATTATGTGTAATAATCGCACCTAACGGACGGGGTTAATTCACTCAACGTGTGTTTCTCATCGGGAAAGTGCGTGAATGACGGACCCGACTCTCGCGGTGTTGTCACGACTATCGATCCGCAATTGTACCTATTTTAACAGTATAGTACAGTAGTCGAACGGAATATTTTAGCTTACGTTTTTTTATTTTTTTGTTTTACCCACATGCAAACACCTGCTGGCGATTATTTTGTATGCCTCCCCTCTTATATATATATATATATTTCTGTACAGACCATAGGTAATATGTACGAGTATATTACACGTGTATGCGCGTAATTTTGTATTTAATAATAATTGCACGTTTTGCTGTAGCTGCGCATATACACGCCATGCGTATCATACATTTTTTAAATATATGACGACGAATGAACTCTAACCGGTCGACCTTTCTTCTCTCGCACATATACGCACACACCAGCGAATAGGTATGCTGTGCTGTTTGTGTGTACATCACCAGGGCGGTTGAACTTTTGTAACTATATATATACGCTCGTTGCCATGCTGACCGAATGTATCGCTTGAACGGCCCGTGTCGGCGTTTTGTTCCTCCTCTTCTTATCCATATATTTAATGTATACTCATATATATTTCGTTCTCTCATCGAATCAATATATACGACGGCTAGCTACCGCCCGTCCACCCACCAACCGGGACTTGAATTATCGTCTCGGTTTTCATAATATATTATTCGCATCTGTTTCAGGTTTGAAATGTCATCGGAAATGTTGCGTGTAGATAATCTGCGACAACGGTTGTTCTGCAATTCCGTGTTGGATACAAAAAGGGAAAGCCGGTGTCCAGTGTGTAACGCCATGTTTTCGACCACGTACAGTATGCGTTTGCACTTGCAGACCGTCCACATGGACTTAAAACCACAAAATCTGACTGCCAAAACGTTTTATCGTGAATTTAACAACAATAACAGCATAAACAACAATAATAATAACAACAATAACAGTAATAATAATAACAATAACAACACGGCCTTTACCGCAAAATCACCGGCTAAAACGACGTCGTTCAACAACAGTCCCGAACGCGCGCACGTCACACCTGTCAAGTCTTCGTATAACGGCGACTCGACATGTAGTACAGACTTTAGTGACGGATATCCGTCGGACAAGGACTCATATTTTGGCAGTTCACCCAAGGATGAGATCCCTCTGTCAGTGGCAGGTGGTGGTTTCATGTCACACTCGCCGGCCAATAAGAGAAATAGCAATGGTCACATAAAAGCCAAGCGCACGTACGCGTGCCGGCTATGCTCGACCGTTTTCGGCAATCTACGGGCACTTAAAGGTCACAATTCGTCCAGCCACAACAAATCTACCAACGGCATGTACGCGTGCAATATATGTGAATTTGCCAGCACTGAAAAGGCGTCGCTAAACCACCACATGAAAGGCCACACGGGCGAGACGCCGTATGTGTGCAAAAAGTGTTCGTACGCGTTCACCACAAAGGCTAACTGCGAACGGCACCTGCGCACCATACATAAAGCGTCCAATGCCGAGGTAAAGGCGTCGATATTGTTCAAGAACGAGGAGAAATCGGCCGGTTCAGTGCAGTCGGCCAACGACGAAGCAGCGGCTGACAAGAATGAAGAACTGTTCAACCATCTGCGTCTGCAGCACCACAACCAGACGACGACGGACTATTCGCAGTATGAATCATCCGGCCAAAAGAGCTCGGAAGACGACGAAGACGAGTATGATGAGCCATTAGACCTGAGCATGAAGCGTTTTAAACAGGACTTCGACAGCGAGCCGCAAGATTTGTCAATCAATAGTAAAAGATCATCGTCTTCGTCGTCGTCTTTAGCAGCCGCTACCGCCGCCGGTGACCACACAGACGAAGAAGACGTCAATAAACCGACTGCGACGATGGCGTTCCGCGAGCAATTCGTGCCGCATGCCCCACCTGGCTTTATGGACCTGCCGTTACCCACTCCTTTACATGCGTATTTTCTCAACGAGCACCGTATGTTCTTCAACGGCATGTACCCGGCCGCAGAACGGATGCTACCCATACCACTCACCGTCGAAATGATCCGCGCAATGCGGCAGATAAATGAACCGGTACCCGTCCCAATACAAGAACCGGCTAATACCGTTGTCCCGCCAAAGCCTGACACACCCGAACCTGCGACCGTACCACCTCCGCCACCTGCTCCGCCGTCTGTGGAAGTTGCGCCAAAGACAAAGGACGCCAACGGATTGCGTTTGGTGATGAAAAACGGCATTCTGGTGCCCAAACAGAGACGGTTCAGAACAGACAGGCCGCATGTCTGCGAGACGTGCAAACGGGCGTTCACATTGAAGTCAAACCGCGATCGACACGTTAAAAACCAACATCCTACCGATTGGCACAAGAAACCAAGGTCGTTATCGTCCAAGTCGGAACCGCAGTTCTCGGCCGTCAAACAAGAACAACAGGACACATCGCCGATTTCGGATCAAGTAAAAATGGCCTTGTCATTGAAATGTCGACCGTCAGAACAGCTGTTACGAACAGAAGACGAAGTAGATGATGACGAAGAAGATGATGACATAGTAGAGGAGGAAGACAAACTCGTCATAGTGGAAGATGGTGGAGAGCATAACAAGCCCACCGAAGTCAAGGAAAAGAGTGCCGAGGTCAAAGAGGAGTCCGCCGATCTGGTTAGCGTATCAAGATTGTTGGACAACGCTTCGCACCAAACGTTTCCGCAGTTTACCAGATCTGACGAAGACCATAATGAAGTGACCAGCAGCGAAGAAGAGCACAGCGAGGCTGCTAGTTATTCTGAAAACGACGGTTCCAGGTAAGTTGGAAAGTCAAAAACGTAGAAAAAACGCGAATAAGACCTTTTACGCATACATATATTATGTGTGCAATGACGAGTTTAAATAACATAAATAATTTTTTTTCTGTTTTCATTTCTACAGTATTAACGCAGCGAACAACAATATCGACATCAATTTCAACACAGACAAGGATGAGAACCGGGAGAAGCGGAAGAAAGTTAGTGCATACGCGGCCGCACCCAACAGAGTGCTGTGCCCGTTCTGTTACCTTTCGTTCCCGTGGACTTCGTCACTGAAACGCCATATCCGCACGCATACGGGTGAAAAACCGTACCAGTGCAAACACTGTCCGCTGTCGTTCTCGACGAAGTCTAACCGTGACCGGCATATCCTGCGCCTGCACTGCACGCCACCTAGCAAGTCGGCTGCGTCGTCTGACAACGAAACGACCGCCGCGGCGCCGGCTGACGCCAAGAACACGTACAAGTGCACGTCGTGCCCGAACGTCGCGTTTTCCAAGCGCAAGAACTTGATCAGCCACATAAATCGGGTGCACTTCGATAAGAACAGCAGTGGCGGTGCGGGAGAAGACGACGAACGAGGCGGCGACGGTACCGAAGACGACGGCGGCGAGTCGGAACGTGACTACTCGTCGATGACCATGTTCAACGGATGGTGTGGCAATAACACGGCCGCGGTAACCACTACGGCCAACACTACCACCTCGTCTACAGCCGCCACCACCCCTTCTAACACGGTCACCGGATCCGAACCGTGTTTCAAGTGTCATCTGTGTGACAGCAGCTACCTGGACAGACAGGGCGCTTTGGACCACATCCGGATTGACCACGCCGAATGTTATGAGATACTGGTGTCACAGGGGGCCATGGACAACGACCACGACTCGTCGGCCGTCAAACAAGACGACGTGGAAAACAGAAAGGTTGGTTGCACTTCGTACTATCGTTTAATTTTAATAATTATGTAATAATATGGACATGGTGTCGAAATCAACGTGCATACATGCATAACATATATCCAGATTATAATATAAGAGTTCAAATTATTATTCCCATCCTTATTGTTTACTATTTTTTTTACATTTCGTAAGAAACAAATAATTTAATTTTAGTTTTTGTTATTGTAAAAAAATATAAATTATAATTTAAAATAGAAGTTCCTAATAAAAAATAAAAATAATTTTTGTTTATCTAGAATCGGAATTCCTCGAAACGAATGTATGTATTTTTACATAAATATGATGTTATTTCATTATGCTATATACTTAAATTAGTTATCATTTTATTGAATTGAAAAAAAAACTGTTGTATAAAATTCGAGCCCTAATTAGTAGTTTTATATAATATCCAGAGGTGAGATCCACTTATATAGTTAATTCAATTTTAGTGTTTTAAAAAAAATTTCTTTTACGAGAAGGGATAGTTATAACTGCAAATGTTGTGTTCACTACTCTGATCGTCTATACTTCATATACTAAATATATTAGTATTTTTTCTTAATTATTCGCAGTTCTATATCGTACATCAGGTTTTTCAATGCGACATTTTTAAAAAATTATTCCGATTTACAGATGAAAATCAATGTTACATGTTGTACGCGTAATTTCTTCCCCTATACAAAATTTAACATGATATATTATGTATCTATTTGCTATAACATGACCTACAAATCTTTTTTCGTTTCTCAGGTCCTGTGCGCGTTCTGTCTGCACCGCTTCTACTCAGCCGAGGACCTGCGCCGGCACATGCGCACTCACACTAAGGAACAGCCGTTTGCGTGCCTATCGTGCAAGCGCCGGTTCACGCTCAAGCACAGCATGGTCCGGCACATAGCCAAAAAGCACGGTGGCTGCCAAGACCAACAGTACGGAGGCGGTAGCGCTGGGGGTGGTAGCGACCACGAACGAAGGTCTGCCAGTCCTCCGAACACTCCACCTCCAACGGGGGGTCCGGTCACTGGTTACGAGGACTGCTGTAGCAACCGGACAGACACGGGACTGATCGGCACGCTGCTCGGCATCCGCGATAGCACTGTCATCGATCAGGTGCTGCAGACAAAGTCGCCCGAGGACGCGGCCAAAATGTTGGGAATCAAAAGCAGCAGCGACTAGAGATCGAAACCCGTGCACAGGCCGTAGCCGGGTCCGATCCACTTGTACGATAATTTTTCACACATATTATTCTTATTATAACTTTATACATAGAGAGAGAGAGAGGGAGAGCGTGTCGTCGGCAGACGACATTATAATATAGTGTTAAGTATTTATTATTATTAAAATTATATTATAAGAAAATACGCGTTTTGCAATATATTATTCTACACCAATCGTGTTATTGGCTGACCGTTGTTGCCTTATTAAATTTTAGTCGATATTATTGCAGATTGGCCGTCGAGCATCTACAATAATATCATTATTATTATTATTATTATTATTATTATTAATTTTATTTTAAGAACGTAAATTGTACTTAAATCTGTTAATCACTGAAACGGTTACGGTTCCGTTGTATATCTTTAGCGTAGTTATAGTGTTATAGGTAAGTTAAGTAGTATAGTTGAAGTATCGTCGGTGGTGTAGTAGACGAGACGGATAGAGTCGGTATCGAAAAAAAATAAACGCTTATGCAATTTTTTCTTTTCGATACTGAGTCGGTCACTTAAGTCATTTTTGACGTCTACGACAAATATAATTTTCACCCCACCTTTTTCTAAAAGAAAACAACCATTACTGAGCTCGGCATCAATGATAAAAAAAAAAAATATATATATGATATCGATTGAATTTTTTACCATGTTATCTATGTCGACCACCACCGCGTTAATGGTAGTTTTATTTTATGACTTATGACTTAATTTTTCTTTCTTCCGTTTTGTGTGTTCCTCTTTCGGTACGCGTGCCCGCGAACGTCTCGAATTTGCGTTTTATCGCTCACCATATCGCGAGTAAACGTCCATTCGACATTCACGGATTTAAAGATTCTTTTTGTTTCGCATAAGATTTTCGTCTTTTACAGGAATTCCTGCAACTGTCGGAAACATTATTCGGCAAGAAAATCTTTCTACTTGCGCTCGTACTTATTCTCTTACCGTATGTAATTCCGACTGTGTCATACTGAAGTCTATCGCCTGATTGACACGCAACCCAACGTACACGCGCGCGTGCCTTTGTCAATCTCTAGAACTTGTTCGATGAAGACTAAGGTCTATTATCCCGGAGAATAAAATCTGAATAAATAATATAACCTGTATAGACACCCTCCCCCCATATTATAAATAATATTGGTTTACTTAGTTTTAAGAGTATTACTCACTACAATATTTTCATTTTTATTTTATATATTTTGTTTTTGTCACACCCGGGGGAAGGGGCACGCGGTTTCGTTGTTTAACATTAATTGTAATTTTGATGTGACTGCACTAACATAATATATTACATACTATAATATTTCTATAAAACTAAATTATAAAATATGTTTGTATAAAATAATACCTATACCAAGAGTAATATTATTATTACTACGTATCAACGGGGTTGTTATCCTATAGCTGACCTTAATGTATAATACGATTTATTGAATTATAGACTTCTAGAAATGTTTAATTATATATTAGTAATATTAGGTTTTATTAATATACTTATACATTTGTATATGTACGTGTGTGTGTATGTGTGTGTGAGTGTATTTCATGTACAATATTATATACATTATAAAGCACTGTTTTATTAATTATTATTATTCGTCAATTTTGGGCTGCACTATTATTATTAATTGTCAGTTTAAAAAAAAAAAAAAATTAAAACGATAAAATAAAGAATAAAAAAAAATCTAGTCGAGCAAAAGTGTATTTTAATAAAATTAACTAATATAATAATAGTGTAAAAATGTATGTACTGAGCTCTCGACGTTATTTAGCCATAATATTACTTAATAACGTATCGGTAACAAACGTGGTTAGTTATAGTATTTTAGTTGTGTAAGACACATCCCTTTTCTTCCTCTCTGTACATTCCTCTTTATTCCAAAAAAAATCATTATATTATGAAGGTTTATAATTTTTTAACCAACAATTATTATTTACCTATTTAGATACATTTTTTCCAGACTGTAAACATTTTTTTTATCTCATTTTTATTTTATGTACATAGCTACATAACATATTTATAATATAACTTGTGTAGTAAATTGGCATATTTTATCTTTTTTTTTTTGTGGTTATTATTTTATGCAAGTGATACTAGTCGTTATACATATTGGTTAAAGTTTGTCCCATTATTATTATTATTATTATTATTATTATTACTATTACCTATATACCATTATTACAGACGCCGACATTTTATTTATATAGACTAAACGCGAATGTATACCTTAATTATAATTTCTGAAATTGTATAGTTATATAGACAGTGCTAAAGCAATATTAATCATTATCTGTATTTAAATAAATTTATTATGATATTTATCTCGTAGTTCTATTGTGTGTTTGAACTCCGATTAAAATATTAATAAGCAAAAAAGCAATAATTTAAAAAGAAATCGTATATGATATTGTATTTATTATTAATTTATAAAGTTTGTTTTTGAAAAGTAAAATAAACTTCAGTGTGAGTGAATTTTGTTTTATCATTCAATCAAAAAACCCGAAATCATACCTATTATTTTAAAGGATTGTTCGATAAACCTATCCTTTCCACAAATGTAAATCCATCACGTAATTATTTTCATATAACTATAATAATTATAATATAACATATTATAATTATTTTAGTCATTTTAAAATGTCACGTCGTGTTGCACATATATTCGGATGGTTCGACGAGGTGAGTAGAAAGTAAATGGTTTTGACGTGCTGTAGAAAATATATACACACATAGTGTCACGCTATGGGCAAAAAAAATTCCAAGAATAACTACTGTCAACTATATACTACATCATCTATACCAGATAAACTAATGTATATGCATATTTTGCCGAAGTTTCATATTATTCTGATGATTTCATCAAACCAAAAAAAAAAAAAAAAATTTACGCGTCGCGAAAAAATGAATTAATTTACATTACTATTATAAATAACCATTTCGAATACATCGATAGCGAGTCATACGATATCAGTTATACACGAACATTTACAACGGTTGCGAAATGTTTTTAAATATTATGTTAACAATTATCGTAACAAAATCATTTTAAAACAATGGAAAACAAATTTTTGATAAAGATTGTCAGTTTCATACAGGTCTATACTTGACTTATAACAGTGTAAGTATTTAATATTTAAATCATTGTATGATATTATCGAATTTCGTGAAACTTCGAGATACATATTAAAGATATATTCTAATTATAATGGGGTTATGTGTAACATAATTTTAAAAAAATTTCTCGTTTATAGACCTATAGGAGAAAAAAAAATTGTGAGAAAAGAATCAAAATATGAAAACGAGTTATTTGGTACTCATGCAAATCTAAGGAAAAATAATTTATTTTTATTAATGAACTTTAGAAGACAATTTTGGAAACAAATAAAATCACATAATATTACTGCAGCATTGCCATAAATAATTATAAATTAGTGTACGTTTGTAAATATTCATTTAAAATAAAAATAAAAAAATTAGTGTACTTACTTTATATTTAATAAAAAAAATTATCTAAAAAATATAATATTTTTACCTTATACTTTCATAATTTATATTAAAGCTAACTACACACAATTAGTTCTACCCAACGCAAATTTACTACATTATATGTTTTTAAGCGAAAACAACACTTGTGAGGGTAGCGTCCTCTTAAGTATAATTGTATTATTTGCCAAATAAGGATGATGCCATACTATCACTGGCCATATCTTAGTATAGATTTAACAAACGTTCAAGGTATAAAGTTAAAACATACCTAATGCCTGAGGACATCTAGTTGTGAACTAATTGAATAAATTGTCAACTGTTTGGTATTTTATTTTATAAATCATCCAACAACTTTTGAAGCTTTACCAATCGTAATACTTATATAATGCTTAATGTTCAATAATGGGGTAAAAATGTAAAATAAAATCAACCTTTATACAAAGAAAAGTAGTTGGTCAAAAACAGCGTTGGTGCATTATAACTTATAAGCATAATAATGTATGACTACGAGTATATACCTTAAACATTACAATCAATCTTAGTTTATTAATAATTGTTATTGCGACCAATCTTGTATAAAATCATAAATCATAATTTATCAATCTCGATTTGAAATTTTGTTTTCATTGCCATATTTGTACGTGTTAACTCATAAAGTAATAACTGATAATATAAAGTGATGTAAATTGTAAGGTGTTGTCTGTCTGGTAACCTACTTAAAATAGTACTACATCGTTTCTCATTCGTTTCGCCTTCATACCTTGCTCAATTATACTTGTTTGATAAACATGCAATAAAATGAACGTGGTTTTTGATGACTAGTCGTTTAATTTGAGTTCTTTCCTCTTCGATTGGCGCTGAAGTAAAATTGGTATCCAGAGCAATAAACATTGGCCATTTTGCTGATAATGATTAGAGTTAAGATGTTGATGACTTTTGAATTTTTTTCCTTTGATTCTATACAATGCTATTTTAGCTAAAAATTAGTTTATGTTCCCTTGATTCAAAATATTCTAGTTTTATTTTGCATTTTTTTAAGCATTTTTAGCTATAAATGCATTTTTTGTTTTTTAACATCATTTTTCAAAAATTTTAAGTCATTTTTTCATTTTATAGGTTATTTTTTGTAGTTTTTGTACACTATGAGGGCATTTTTCTCAAATTTCAGATTTTAAAGAAAATTTGTATAATGTCCAAATAAATAATTTTAATATTATTATTGTGGGATTTTTGTTGTGATTAAATTTATCACGTACCAATAATATTTTTTGTTAGAGTGTTAAACATTGAAAACATTAGATGCATTTTAATTATATACAGTGCAACAATGCAATATGAATATTAATGAGAAATTTTTAATATAATTATTTATATTTTATTTTCTAATTTATTTTTAATAATTTCATATAATGAAAAAAAATGTGTAAATGTATACTTATTATTATTTATTAATATTATAATTCATATTTTAAATTACTCTGAACCCATTATCACACCCATATCTCTAATAAAAATAATTATTTATAAATAAATATTTTTCACTTATTTAATTAGATTTTTAGATTATTTTTTAAGTTCATTTTTTGAAGTTTTTATGGGGCATTTTTGTGTGTTATTTAGGTCATCAACATCCTGACTCTAATAATGACTAATAAACCACGATATCCATAAGATAATATTTTGGATGAACGTCGTTTAATATTTTAAATATAATTTAAATTATATTTTATTTTATAGGTAATAATAAAATACCTCTACTGCGGTCGAATGTGTGTGTGTGAAAAAAATTTAAATGATGGTATATAGCTTAAAATATTAAAAACCATACATTAGAAAGTTTACGCAGCTAGTAAAATTATCAAGTTTTGTCAATTAATAAAAATATTGATCACTCATTCCATCCACCAAAAGGTATTTCTTGGGATTAGACGAGTATTGCAGGTTATCGATACAAATGTCAAATATAATTTGTGTTAAATTGATAATATCAGGGTTACGCCGACCACAATAATTATAATTTATACTCAAATACTCTAAATATTTCTTTATCTTGAACGATCGAACAACAAATATTAATTTTGGCACTAAACGCAAAAATAAATTCAAACGCACAGATTTTCCGATTACCTTTCAAATGCATTAAAAAATAATACATTTTAAACATAAAATTTTAGATAAACGGTTTAAAATTACAAAAACCTTTCTATCATTGGACAAGTGTAATATCTCCACATAACTACATTTCGATATCGATCAATCATTATTTACTCATATATAATGCTAATGAGGCAAATATTGGCATGTGAAAATGTAATCGATAAAATAAATTATACTAGCATTCTCAGTTTTACAAAGAAAAAATTCGCTCGAAATCTGTGTACCTATTGTGATACGTTATGATGTAGAATAATAATAGTTAATACTATATAAATTATAAAATCAGATATTTAAAAGATATTAAATCTCAATGGAAGTAATAAATATTTAATTTTCGTGTTTTCATTTTGTCTATCATGTATTCATGTACAATATTTGATATTCTATAAGTTATAACGATGTTAAACGCAATATACATTAGCCTCTTAGTGCCGAATTAGATTTGTTTTGTATATATAAAGTATGACTATATACCTATTTATCTAATATCCATTAAAACGTATAAATATTTCTATCCCCATAAACCTATTTACAACATTTGTAATTATTTATCTGTTGTCTATTAAAATAGTTTTGTTTTTATTTGTATAGTTAAACTTATTTAGATACATGGTAATAAAATTATGATAAATTATGTACCTTATAAATATACATCAGGTGATAATAGATTACAGGAGTAAAACAAAATGTTCATTCAAATAGATACAAGGCGTAAGGAGGATAGAGTATTATTTCCTTTCATCCAGTCGGCGGCCCCTAAAATATAACATTAAATATTATGCCTTGTTCAGTAAATTGTATAATTATTGTTTACAAAAGTTATTGCAGAAGAACAAGACGTGATCGTCGTTAAAATCCACAACTTAGTATGGTTTTTTTTATTGTTATTAAAAGGGCATTATTTATAGTTTTGTAGAAATTTTAAGAAAAAATTTGGGATATTTCCTTTATAATCATTAAGTGTAAAAACATTAATAATTAATAATAAAAATACTAAAATAAATAGGCAGTATACTCATTGACATCTTCCTAATATTAACAAGGCTAAGGCTAACTGTATAAATAATAAATGTCTTTAAATTCTGAGTGGAATAATAACAGTTTGCTAATGATATTATATTATGCATTTATGCATAACACCTAGTACAATGAGATATATTACAATATTTTAAAAACAATTCATTATTTTCTTAAGAGTAAAATTGTAATACCTTGCATGTTTCAGTGTTAGTGTTTGCATTTCCTGTAAAATTATTAGATAGAAACAGCAGTAAAGCGATTCATAAATGTCTAGAATAATGTACACTACTTAATACATTCTCTCTCGAGTTGTGTTCTCCGAACTCGGTACAGACTAAGTAACAAAAAAAATATTTGCATTACTTAGTGATAGTGATGTGTCGTAAAATTTTTTTTTTCGTTTCTTCGGGTCGTAATTATTAATTTTATTGCCACTGTTATTATTTACATATTATGCTGAAAAAATAATGGGTACTCTCGTCATCGTTATATTTCATATTTTACTTTGCTGCCGCGTCTGTTATTTTTTTTTCAGGCATATCATATTACTATTATTATTTAGGTGCGATACGGTACAACGGTATAAATCCTTGTCGATCGTAAACGATGCGTTGGTGACGTAGACAATATCCGTCGGCATCATCCGGCAAATTAAATTTGATACTTAGTTTTTCGCCCCGTGAAGGTCATAACGTCGAATTGCATTCGTTCCAATCACTACACAAAAATGATTTATCAATGAATATTAGATCGGAAGCATCATTTTTAATTGTAATATCTAAGTGTATAGTCTTTGTTTTAATAATTATACACATTTACAAAACAATTTAAAAATAATATAAATTAATTTTTCGATAGGTAAACTATAATGTAAAAACGAGTTTTTTCAAAATTAATAATTAACTACAATTTAAATATTACATATTAATATAGTTACGATTTCATAATATATGCATTATGTAGGTATTTAGTATTTTACCGTTAACGTTTATTTCTAGATTAGTTAATAATGTAATGGCGTTGATTGGATCTGGTAAAATTCGAATATGTTGGCTTAAGAAGGACAGAGTTCCAGTATCCCCTTATTCGCGCGCGATGGTTTCGATTTGCTGTGAATGTAAGCAGGACATAAAAATTATAAAATATATATATATCATGATTCATGGTAGATAACATGGTAGGTTCCTATAATTTATTGCCTACATTTACATTTTAGCTTTTAAAACAATACTGTTACATGTCAGTGTGCCTGGTGTGGTGTGGTTGGGTAGATACTATTTTTTTTCATAGGTACTTTTCAATTCCGATATCGATAATCTTATCGTTGTACTTAATCGGTAGTTGATTAATAATAATATTAAAATATCTACGAGTAGATATGCTACAACGCCTACAACACAGTAACACTATGTCATCGGACAAAATAACCACAAAGTTGAAAGTAGAACCGATAAACACGATTTTCACGAATTTACGATCTATGTATATTCAATATTGTATAAAGCAGTCATTATTGTGATTTAGGTAATAATTTTATATCTGAGAATTTTATTTTAAACACTCGTCGGTCGCGTTCTGATTGGTTATTGCAACACGCGCTTAAGGTAAACTCGAACAGCGGCGATGTAAAAATAAATTTATTTTGGAAAAAACGCTCCTTCCATTCCTGTTCCATCAGTTAATGACGATGGACCGAACCGGTACGCTCGAATGATATTCGGGTAATCACTAATCAGTTATTTTGGAATTTCGAACTAATACTTCAACTACACCGCACTAACACAGTACCAAACCAATACACCACGTAAATTCTGGAATTTTGACGATGATAATAATATTATTATATTTTTTCGTCTCTTCGTGTTCGGATTGTGCGTGTACTGGGTTAGTGCGTTGAAATTGCAGTAGTATAGTGTTGGAGTGAAGGGGTGTCGAACTCACAAGCAAACCTCACCATCGCAGACACTTTTGTTGTAAATTACAGATTTAATAGTTTATATTATTATTTTATATTTTTTAATTTTGGGCGATTTGAAGATGAAAATCAACTTTTTAAAATTATTTGCGCTGAGTCATCTGACTCCGGTCCAGAAAGCCCATCTATCGTATGCGGTGCGCAAGGACATCGAAGCGAAAGAAATCGAACGGTTGGATAGGATGCAACGATTTCGTCGATGGAAATTAAAGAAGTTAAAATGGTTAAATCAAAGAGTGAGTGATTTTTTTATTTGTTTTTTACTTTTACGTTTTAAAAAAATCAACTAATTGTCATTACTTATAGTGTAATTAATGACTTAATGTGACCACTTCGTCATTTGTGGGCATTGGTCATATAGGTTCCAATAGATAATTTTTTTTTTTGAAAGTATTGAAGAAATAATTAAAAAGAATATTGTACGATGGCAAATATAATAGCTATATAATTGTGCCATACAATTAAATACTTGCTAGTTGCTAGTAGCTCTTAAAATAAGTTTAGTGAGTAGTTCATGATTATTGATTGCTATTGTTACTTGTTAAGTAGGATATATAAAATTATTTGTGTAACATTCAGTAGGCATTTATTCACTATTGACGCAAAAAAAAGGAATAAAATACCTAACGTTTTTAAACTGGTTTTTCTTTTAAGAACATGACTACATACATATTAATAACATTTACTTGGTAAATAGAACGGACCAAAAGCAATTAAGTCTGAGATGTTTATTTAATTTTAATTTTAAAATAATATAAAATCAAGTTTAAACATTTCGTTGTTACTATTTTAATCATATTTTTCTTATGATTTTATAAATTTTTCAATTTCGGTGTTATTAGTTATATTGTTAAGACTTATGAATAATAATCATCATGATTTATCATTGTTTTTTGTTCAAAATTGATATTCTTGGTTTTTGGGGCACCTTTTATTTTTTAACAACTTATGGACTACTTCAACAAAAACATTTGAGATCCATTGTATTAATTTACTTCAACTATAAAATATAAAAATTTATTTTGAAAGATAAATAGAATTTTAGTGCATTGTAATGATCACGTACTTCTGTTAAATCGCTAACCTTAAGCAATGTGTATCAAATATTATTAGTAATAATTATTGTTATTCATTTCGATTATTAAGTACTAATTGTTAGTTAACAGTTAACAGTATTAACAGTTAGTTGACTAACTGACTCAATGATTGTTATTGTAAAAATAATGTTATTTAAATATGCTGTATCATTTTAAATGACATTTATTTTTGTGGATTAGTAAATGTAAATAATAAAATAATCTTACAACTAAAATATAAATTGGTTACAAAAATAAAAAACATACTATTTTTATTATCAAATTATTTTTTAAATGTGTATGTCTGTTAAGTCATGATTGGAGAAATTACTACATCATTTAGGTTTACTTTAAATTTAAGCAGTTAAAATTAAGTCTGTTTGTGTATAAGATTAATATTTCAAGTTGAATTATTTAGTAATTTATTTCGAAAATTGGCAGTTTAGATAACACGCCTTATCGAGACAAGTACAAGTACCTATTAAAGTACTAAACATTAATCGGAAAAATGTATTTGTTTAAGTTATAATTGTTATTTATTTTCAATACCTAATTTAAGAATGATTACTTTTAGAACAATTACCTATTTTTATAATAAATCTAAAGGCGCGTCCACGTAGTATGCAAACATGAAATACAGTACACGAAAATTCATCGACTACGCGAAAAACAGATAATTTGGACGTATTTGCGTATTAGCGTATAGTAGGTTCACACAGCGTACACGCGTATTTCGTGATAGCGATAAAAGCGGTACATTAATAACCACTCTTGGACGGGGTTTTTCATGTATTGTATGCTCGATGGTGATATTTTATCGGTCAGATGTCACTTTGTAGGTGCATAGCTTTTCTGAAGTGCGAATCACTTTGCAATCTTTAGTCCAATTAATTTAAGTGATATTTCAAAACCACTGTTGTAGTGTTGTTCATTCGACAGAAATTTGAAAAATGAATAGCTTTATTCATTCTTAAATCATTTAATCTATCCTACTATAACGAACTCTATTTTTAAAAATTTCACTGATCCAAAACCGGAGACTATTTTTTTAATTTTCGATTTTTGTTTTTGAATATTATACTACTCATGACAATATACGCAGCAATAGTAATTATTTCATCACAATATCGATGATTGATTTTGAATAAAACACGACCTATCTGCATAAACACCGAAACTGATCTACTTTGAGTTTATAATCTTTATTTCTACATTCATGGAATAATAGTAATAGCAAAACTGCCAAATACTATGTGTACGGCGAACGTGTGTGTAGTATGTAATGTTTGCAAACATCATAATAATATATTATGATTAAGTGCGTGTGCTGGTTTAATGTTTGCATAATATGTGGGCGCGCCTTAAAATTTCTTATCTCAATAATTATTTAGAGCAAATTCAATAACTCATAGAAACTGAACGAATTAGTTATTTCAATATTAATTTCAATTTTTACTCTTATTGTACGATTAACTTGGTCGTTAAGTGAGTATTTGTTAATATGTCCGTATATACTATAATACTAGAAACGTAAAATATTTTTTTTTTACTACGAAAAAACACTTAGTGTCAAAGAATTTTGCTACATTTGTTTTAATATTATGTGATATTAAATTATTAAGGTAAATTAATTTTATTTTTTTTTAAATTAAATATTAAGTCAGCTATGTATTAATTAAGTAATAAAGACTACCTATTTTCAATATTCGGTCTACCAAAATAGACTTGGTCCACCTTATTAATATTTAAAGTATTAATAAAAAAAAATTTAATTTATCAATAAATTTAAATATCTTAAAACTATGATTTTACATGCAATATAGGATAAAATAAAGAAAAAAACAAGTACCTTTAAGTATAACTATTATTGATATTACGGATTATCCAAAAATCATAATTTCATATCTATCTTAAGGAAGAATCAACAATTTACCTGTTTTATTTAATACTCAGCCAAGTATCCCTCTAAATAAGTCTTCATTCGTACCACATATTTCCTTAACAATTTTTAGTTTAAAGACTAAGAAACTTTTAAAGACTCACATTTCTTTGTGTATTAGCATCAGTTTCCGAACACTGTGTTTTATAGCTTTTTCAGATATATTTAATATGTATGTCTTTTTATCCAAACCAGAAATTAGAATTAACTGTGGTATCCGGTAATACCTTAAAAATAAACCAATTTATAAATATAATTGTTTGATGAATCATAAATAGTATACATTATTTCATATCTCATTTTAAATTATTTCATGCAATGTTCCTTTGTCTCTTTTCTTGAGTATAAAAAATCTTGCATCAATTTAACTATTTCCCAAAACATAACATAATCATCCAACTACCCACGGTTCCTTAATTCTCTCAGTCCATAATTGCAATTGTTGTCTACTTCATATTCTTGTTTAAAAACAATTGTAGCTTTTAAATTAATAGAATGAAAGCGTCCTTTAATATTTTTCCATGCTCCCTACAACAAACATTAAATTTGTAAATTGAATCATCTGATCAGGACCTCCAAAAGGTTGCCTTTGTTGAATAGACGTTCCAGAATGTCTATAGAATAGGAAAAATGTTAGTATTTTGAGTCACAACGGAATACACGTAGATAAAGATATGGGTAGGTATGGCTTTGCAGAAATAATAGTTAATTTAAAAATGGTTTTACACCGATATAGCGATATCTTAATTCTTAATTAATTTTATAGTATGCGGATTTTTGTTGTTAAAAATATTTTTAGAATGCGAAGCTGCGGTGCGTTCATTTTTTCAACTATATATGGAAATACAGTGTGTTTTGGAGCTGGGGGTTACCCATTTGCGCCAAAATAAAAAAGGTATGTTTTTTCCGAAAGCCCGTTTGCGCCAATTTACCTGCGTAAAAATTTTACATTAACGAATTGATTAATTCGTTAATTTAAAAGACTGCACGTCTGTAATGTATAACAAAGTTATTTTTATAAGTATAGATTTTAAAGCTTTGTGTATTACTGTGAATCTAATTTCTTTAGCTCCCGCATAATATGTTCATATTTTTAGTTAAATAGTACGCATAACGGAGGTTGACCACATATTGGGAAATTATTTTGATTGATGAGTAATATTTTTATTTGCGTCTTTATAATATTATGTGCAATTACAAGAAAAAAAATTTAATTTTATCGATAAATTATTTTTCAAACCGGAAAAACACATGAGAAATTTTAGAAATGATTATTATTTATAATAGGCGTCGTATAATATGCATTATAATATTTAACTATTATATTTAACTTAGAATAATACATCTTTGAATAAGAGGTCAGTTTTTAAATTGTTTAAAACGTTATAACTTATGAATTCTGTAGGAGCTAGTGTATAATATTAATATCTAATATTTAGATATTATCTAAATATATTTTTCTTCTGTAATCTTACATTTTTGAAATATTTACATCAAAGGTGGTGGAAAGTATATTTTAGTCGTATAATATAACTGACATTATGTATGTACAATGTTGGGACTTGACATGTATGCACAAAAAACAACCCGTGTAATAATAAGAAAACAATTCGTATTTGAAAATATTCGCTGTATTATTTATTAATGCATAAAAGATTAATTCAATGTTAAGTATAGTGTATAATATTTAATGCATAGTCTTGATTTTTCTTTCAAATCGTGTGTAGGTTATTATTATTATTATTATTCAGTATCGATTTATCAAAATAGTTAAAGAAATATTTTGTTGAAAACTATTAGGAGTTCGAATGATAAAATAATGATAGTTTCTAAACAGCGTGACCTTTAGGGACAATTGAATATATATTTATATAATATTAATATATCATTAGGACGTATAGGTATCAAAATATAATTAATTTTCGTGGTTTAATCAAAGAACACTATTTTTAAACGGGTTGGCCATTCTCAAACGCTTTGTGTACATGTAAATCCCATTAGTACTACATTTTATAACCGAGGTGTTTGCCAAAGCTCGCCTGCCTGCCTGCTGCTACGCTTAAACACCAATTGACGATTAAAATTTTATCATTTCAAAAATTTAAAACATAGCTGGATATCTCGACATATTTGTATTGTTTTCATCAATAAGTTTTTTTTGTCCATATTTATGAATTTAAACTATTTTTAAACCGGTGTAGGTATCGTTTAACGTTAAAAGCCATATTAATTATAGTTAATTAATAGTAATTTTTAATTTACCAAAATTAATAAAAAAATAATAAATATAATAAAATTATGTTTGCTATTGTATTTTTTAATAATTAAATACGTACCCATTTTCAAGCAATAGCTTGATGGTTAATATTATTATACATTTAAAAATTTATGCGAGATACTGGATGGAAATATTTAAGTAAAGTGGGACCATTTTATTTTGAGGAATACGTTAAATTCAAGAGTTAAGAGTAATATATTTGAATACCTGTCCGTTGCGACTCGTTGCTCCGTAACACGATAATACGAAATTGACATCTTGAGAAAAAGTAAAAACAAATTATTTTTAACGATTGTTTTGGCCCATACTCTCCGTTGTGTGTTTCAACTATCAATAAAGTAAATTTTACGTAATGGACTTCCAATTAAATGAATCAATAGGTTTAGTATTATCTGTATAGTTTATAAATAGTTATGTTATTTTATTCGTTGTATGCGAATGCTGTTTATCGCGTGTTTTTCAGTAATGTAAATCGAATTTCGAATAAAAGTGTTATTGTCTATTACCTATGTATATAAATGTATACACATTTATTAACTCGGTTAATTAGTGTCACTCGTAAGTCGCAATTAATGTCGCTGTAGTATCGAGTGTGATTTTCCACGAACTTATTTTAAATCTAGTCTTGTGAAATATATCGATTTTGGAAAGTCGTATTTTTGTTCTAGAGAATCATGTGTACTGTGTACAACACAGTGAATAAATCGTGTATAATAATATTATTATAGTTGCAATAATTCAAGTTAATAATTATTGTGAAAATGTTCTTTGGCACTGTTCCTATATTTTGTTTGTTTTTTCAAAAAACATCGATTGACACTCACGAGTCACTACCATATGTCATTCGCAGTTATCTTAATTTTATTAACAAGTATTGGGTTTGTAAACAGGAAAATGGTGATTACATTAGATAACACAAAACTTTAAATTTGTTTTTTGTTTTGTCTACATTTATATTTATCTATATTAATGAAAGGCAATATTTGTGTGTGTAAGAGTGTGTATTAAGAATCCACAGCCAAGTTCATTGCACTCTCAGTTTTTAAGTTTGGTGCATATTGACATGTAATATTATAGGTATTTGATAAGATGCGTATTTTTATAATTCGGTATTTTAAAGAGATGCTTTTGTGGATTTTATACGATTTTTATATACATAGTGATTGATGTTGTAATTTACAGAAGTGTAATAGTTCTAATTGTATACGAGTATAATTTTTGTCCTGTATTTCATATTTATTTGAAACAATCCAATTAACTGTGTTAAGAATCTGGACATTTTAAGATTTTTTTTTTTTTTTTGATACCAGCAGCGCCTTACAGGAATCATCTAGTATATTGTACATAAATAATATATTGATAGTTATGATTATTATGAATAATGATACTATGATTATACACTTAGATTTTAGACAGTGAGATTATTTATTTAATTTTAAAAACTTATTAAACTTTTGAGCATTATTTTAAGTCGTTACTAAACAATATTTTTAGAAACTATATTTCATTCTTAGAAAAATATCCAGTTCTTATATTTACATTTTCATGATTTCTTTGATAGGAATAATTATTATAAAATAATAAATAATTTATAAATAAATTTATTAATAAATTATAAAAATAATATGAATAGTGGTTCTTAAAATTTATAGTTAAGTAAAATCTCAAGAACATCTTGTGCTTGTCTACTGCTATTCAAACTGATAGGAAAAATTTTAAATTGTGTAAATGACCAAACATGATTAAAAATTTCCTTATTTAACAAATTTTATTAATTTCTCTTCATTTTTCAACATATATATCATTCAACGACATATGACGTTATTATCCGGCATCTATTCTTAACCAACTGGAACGTACTGCCATCCGTTACCAGATTTATCCCACTTGTGCTAACGACATTATTTTTTCCTAAATAAAACACTAAGAGAGACGAAAATATTACATTTACATACGTTCGACTTGTATCCTATTTTTAAGATTATCTTTTTTCGGACGTAATGTCTAATGTCTATCCATTATGAAGGACTATCCATTTCACCTATCGTGAATACAACTTAAAGTCAGTTGAACAATGTCGGATTATAACTATTGTAAATTTATATATTTTTTATTTGAGTTAATTATTTCAAATTTTTTGCCTAAAAATAACATAATAATATATACATTATACATTTATGTAGCGTATTTATATTATGGTATGTATATTAAAAGAGAAGATATGTTATCAGTTATCACCATACATATTATATATTTTTGTTTAAAACACAAATCATTTGATTAGTATTTTCTGGATTTAGAAGCCAAATTAACATATTGAAATAGTTAGTATTTGCCATTTGATTCGATTGTCATCATAATATCATATTTGAGTCCTTCTATTTGTATTCCGTAAAATCGTCTTAATGACACTGTTTTTGTTTTGTTCTTTTAAATTTCTGGAATTGAATAAAACAATTTAAATAATTGAAATTGTTAATATAGAAACACCGTAAAATGATTTTAAAATTAATTACTAATTAGGTATTGAATTACCCGAGTGTTTACCGACGTTCGACGACATTCAAGTTAGTTTATTTTTAAAAATGTTGATGTAACCAAATAATTAATAAAATTAAATTTCGTCGCCACTCGCCAATACTCAGTTTATTTATCTATTAAATTTCATGTTTTGTATAAACAGTAATTAAACATTTACCTATAAAAACACAAATAGAGTTCGTATCATTTCGACATTCAAGTACTAATATTGTGTTGTAAAGAAAATATCAAAAATATTGTCCAGTAATCGTCTGGTACTCTGGTTTATGTGATTGGATTGACATTTTAAACAGCAATAACAAATGAGGAGAGAATACACAATGATAACTAGAAGAGTCCTTCAGTATAATTTATAATATATTATATCGTGTTATTTTTAAGACGGGTGTCACGTAGTAAAGTTTTTTAATAACACGTCTACGACATGTTAAAAATTAAATCGTGACAAATGTATACTTTTGATCGAAAAGATACAATAAATAAAAACTATGTAAACAATATGTCGCTGCGGTGTATACATCTGCGTACGCTCGCACTTAATTCGAACTATGATCGGTGCAATTTATCAAAAACGCCATCGTCTCGGAATACTTGAAGGCGTTTTTGGCAACGAGCTTTAGGAGGAAATTGTTTTCATTGTAGACCGTGTTCGTTGGCTAGTATTATTTCATTCATCCGCTACAGTTCCTAACGTGAAATTTATGTTACACGTACATATGGAATATCGCATTATTACTATAATTATACAATTCCATCAAAATCGTCCGAATCCAAGTGTATAGTGGGTGCCAAAATGCTGGCCAACTGCATTTCTTGTATCGTTTATTAAATATAACATTATGTCTACCATGTAATATTATTATTGCGTTTATATATATTATTATACTTATGTGCTCAATAGTCGTTTTGTGGTATACAAACTCGGAGGGGGAGAGCAAAAAAGAGAATAGCACTTTTTTTATAGATGACGGTGAGTGTTTTGTGCGGGAGTGAGTCTGTTTATTTTGATGTAGACGGACATCTCATGTTGTGTATGTTAAATAAACCATAGATAGTAAACCAGCTGAAACAGCCGAGTGACAATTATTATTCAAATGTGTGTTTCTTAATGGATAAAAAATATTATCTTTAAAACGCTACAATTTCCGTCTTCACGAAAAAAATTTAGAACATAGGTACTATACACTATAGTACTATACAGACATAATTGTGCCAAATAAAATTTTGTTTCTACTTTTGTAAAATGTAGGAAAACTGAAATAAGTGGCTGTGTTTGTTAAATAGAACTTGCACAAAATTGAATAAATGCAGTTACTCGTTTTTTTCAATTCTTTTTATCATATAATATTGTAATATACCTACTCGTCATAATATTATCATTATAATAATTAATACCTTTGTTTTTCACCTAATTACAAAGTGATCCAATTATTACAGACTATATTAACTGTCTTAATCAAAATGGGATGTATCTTATTATATAGTTCGAAAATATAATTAAAAACTGTGAATTGAAAAAGTTGTATTCGTTAATTTTTAATTTGTCTCTTCTAAGCATAATGTTGTGTCTTACGTAATTTTGACGATTTCTATTCTAATAATATTATGCTTTCTATCGCACCTCGATGCGTCCAACGACACGAAATACAAGCTGTTTCGTTTTTTAACGAACTAATCGGATTTATGTATAACACAATAAGTGAATTTGATCAAATGTAAAAAAATATGATTTGGTTAAGAAAAGGGGAGGAAGACTAATTGCAGGTTTCTTAGAGAAAATTCCTACTTTTTTTTTATATTTAACTTGATAGAAAAATGGTATCTGCTTATTTATATATGTTTGTTTGTATACAAAATAATCAAGTATTTAAACAAATAGTTTTTTTAAGTTATAGTGAACTTGATATTTACTCGGAAAATGAGTGAGTGGCCGGTTATAAATGGATAACCTCATATACATGGGTATTAATTATTATTATACATCACTGGCGGCGCGGCGCGAGTTCTCTGCCGACAAGTCATCTCCACTGTGATCTCGACGGGCAATTAAACAGCTTCTAAAAATAAATGGGTAACGGCGGACGGGCACACGCTCTGCGTATAAAGACCAGTCTTGGTGGGACCGGTGGCATACGCATCGCAGCTTCCGATCCGTCTGCCATTTTCATAGCGCACTCACAATTTTATGTTATTGCCGTAATACATCGTGCTGTAGAGAAGTGAGTGTGAGGTGTGCGAAGACAACAATCGCCGGACGTCTTAATATCGCGGGCAAACTGCACAGCATCATACACACGTGGTCGCGCGCTAGAAAACCAACAATAGTATCGCAGAGTTCATAACAATAATATTATTATAAGCAGCGGCGGACGAAACGAACGCGGAAAAAATGCCGGTAAGAATTTACAAAACTTGAACTGTGTCCGAAGTCCGAACCCGTACGTCGTGTGTAGATTATTGTTTGACTACAGTCGATCTCGATAACTCGTAAGTTCGAGATGAGTTGGGAGAGGTAATTCGTGATAACAAAATTAATCAAGTGTTAAGGCGTTCGACAGGTTTTTTTTTATATTCGGTGTACGAGGTACGAGTTACAGAGAGTCCACTGTATGATCTATATTGTTTAAAATATGTATAAGTTCGTTTTGAAAATTACATATTGTTATTTAATGTACAGTGGTTAACTGCTGTGTTTGAAGTTGGGACAATTCGTAATGACTATATGTAACGTATATTATACAATACTATGATGAAAACGAAAGGTAGTTTTTGTGCTTCAGCGTATGTATATCTAATAGCTATCGGCCTAAAAACAACGGGCGATTGTAAACTTCGTCAGAATACAGGTTAAGATTAAAAGGTCTAATGTAAACTTCGTCAGTTTTTTTTTTTTGTTAAGCTGCTCGGTGCTCACATTGCCTCGTGCCTTCTCACATTAAATACGTTGAAATCTATTGCGATGATATTATACTAATGGAGCAATACAAGACTTAGAATATTTACAAAACATGACATACCTATATATTTTTGGATTATTAGGTATAACGATTATTTATTATGGTTTTTTACTATGATTTAAATATTTAATGTGAACGATATGATATTATGTGATATCAATTTTATGCTACTACTTGGTTTTCTTGATTGGCGGAGTTTACATGAACTCAATTTTACCTAATTTTTTTCAGTGGTGGAGTTTACATGCGTCCAAAAATAATATTACCTTACTCTATTGATTTATAATAACTAAATCAGAGATTCCTAAATTGTTCATTATACGGTATGGAAAATGTTTTGGAGACTAATAATTTAGTAAAGAGTTTTTTTTTTTTTAATTAGTCTGATAGTGTCATGTTAATACATCACTGGTGCATTTGTAATCGTTGCTGAAAATTAATAATTAATGTTAAAATTAAATTAGATATCAATAATGTACAATGTACACATATTATTATTTAGTTTAATGAAAAACATATTATATTTGTATTTATACACGTAATATATTTTCTTATAAATATATACAATACATGATTATATTAATATTTCAAAACTTAACGTGATCTTCAGTTTTTTTGGAGCTTCTGATTTAAATAACGAATAAATTTTTATATTAGAAACGTTCGGATAAATGCCATGATACAACGAATTCAACAGAAAGAGAAATATGCGGCCTCTGCTCTGCACTGATTAAAATATTGTTATTTTTTCTATACTCGTTCGTTATATTGTTTGTTTAGCTATGTGAAAATAAAGACTTAGTCACTCCCTGTAAAACAAGCGACGAAGTCACGTTTAAAAATACAACTATTATATTTCAAAAGTTTTAGTTTGGAGCCACGGTTTTAATGACTTCCGAAACACGTCAACACCCTGGCTCACGAGACCAATAAAAATCCACACCGAATACGTTTGAGAATATCGTTCTATCTGTCTAATATAATTATTTAACGGAAAATCGAGGTATTCCTCAACAGTCAGTCACGTCGCATCCACCAACATCAAAAGATCAAAATGAATCGCCACATTTGAATAATAATAAAAAAAAACTCCGTTTAAATGCCGAAAAATCTAATGTGCATGGTATATATATACTGTACACTGTAATTCTTTGGGGACTTGCCAATTTTTTTTTATGGCATAATATCACGTATGGGTGGCAGCATTTCGCTTTTACATCACGATTTTGCGTAAACTAATTATTCATGTACGTCAAAAATATCTGCGAAACGAGACCACACTACTATTTACTTGACAACTGCAACCATTCATAAGACTTGACTGTACAATATAATATTGCTGTGGGCGAGCATCGGTCTTTTTATTCATCCCAAAAAAAAAATAAAAAATAAATACCCATTAAATATCATTAATATTTGACGATTCAACACTGTCAAGAGTTGAGAAATGATCGGCGAGAGGTGGGGCAAAGTTTCATTGTTATAATATTATCTAGTGTATTTTAAAATATTATGTTTGTCAAAACAGTGTAATGGATCAGTTAAGTTATACCTACCATTCGGCGCCCCACTAATGGCGCCATTCTAAGGACTGTGCGAATTCATCAGTTAGAGATAGTATATAATAAATGATGACGTATAGTGAGTAATAATTTTGGTGTGATTTTGTGCCGTGGCGCTGACCTTATTACTATCAAAAAATAATCATCGGATGCAATCGCATTTCTTTAAAAACATGACACAACGCGACGATATTACTTTTTGCTGGTTTAACAGTGCATTGTGTTCGCCTTACAAAATTACTACCTATAAATTGGTATTTTCACGTTTACAATATATACAGAGTGTATCCCAATGATCAGACACTTTCAAATGTATTTTTAATGTAAAATCATCATATTTCTATGAAACACCGTGTATATAATATATATATAACTGCGAACAACATAATATTTTTTTTATAGATATGTACGCATTCGCCTCTTTTACAACGATTTTTACGATATTGTAGTGGCGACTTGAAGGCGGACGGGCGCACCTCCTTAGTCGCGCGCCACAGAGAACTATCACCGTCTCGCTACCATTCATCCATTACCACTCATCTTAAATTATCGTCGTACGAGCGTTTTGTAATAATACTATATACCCTCTAGAGCATTGTAGTTACTCAGTATTTTTGTGGGAAATTTTTTTTATCGTTTTCTACGTATAACGAATTGTTTATAATATAAATATTTTGAATTCAGCAAAATTCCTAACGAAATAATTAAAAATAAATAATTTTCACCGATTTGCATGGGTTAGTTTTTATTACGGCAATATTTATACCTATACTATTATTAAGAATGATATAATATTACGAATACATTAACGTTAAATATTTGAAAAGTTTTAAATCTAAATTTTATTTGATTAAATTGAAGATAATGATCTATTTGCAGTATTTTTATTGATTATTTGAATAATATTATAATAATTTCTTTTAATACAGATCATATATTTTGTAGCTAAAAACCTCAAATTTTCAATATTGCAATTTTTTGTTATGAATTAAAAATGTTTAAGTATTAATTTTTTTGTAAAATATTTTAACATTATGTTACATTTAATTATGTCTGAAAATATTTTGTATTTAACTTTGGAGTTATTTTGATTATTTTTTGACTATAGACTATAGTACCGTAAATAAAAAAAAAAAATTGGGGGCCGTGTATAAAATTATCTTGTGGTTCAATAACTGTTCGTTTACCCTTGGCGACTAGGATTGTATACTTATACTGTGTTATTGCCTATTGGTTTACTTCAAATTCCGAATTAATAGATATAATATATATGATATCTTGATTTTGTGTAAAATTAGTAAATTGCAGGTAAGAATAAATAGAGGGGGTCAATGTTTGTAGCTAATTATGTCAACATATCATATTATTTATTATGTTTATTATATAATGCGTTTTATTATGTTTTTCATAGAAACCAACATTTATATACATTTATTATATATATCAACCTTTGAACGACTGCCAAAAAAGCAAAGCTAAAGTCTGTTTTTGTTAACGGGCTCATAATATGTTGTATAATATAATACTCGCGCATGGTCTAAAAATATAATCGCAAATAATAAAAAAAATCTCATTAAATCGTTTCGATCGAGGACACTATGGAAAAAAATACTTTTATCTATTAGGTATCTAGTTTATATATATAATATTAGTTCAAGGCTATGCAGGTTCTATTTAGCCAAATTTAGTTTATTCCATGTACCCAGTAAAATAAAGTTATTTTTTTATAATGTCAATAAAAATAATTTGAATGATTTACGGAATAACCATCTAATTTTTATTCGTCAAAACGATTAATTTTGTGTTTCATCAAACAAATTTTCATAATAAATATTTAACGTGTATGTGTAATATAATTTGTTTTGAAATGCGATTTTTTATGTGAGTACCTACTTTGGTATGTTATATACCGAAATCTCATTAAAAAATAATTTTTTTTTGGCAGATTAAGAACAAGGAACAAGAAAAAGAAATGTTAGAATGGATTGGTAATGTTTTGGGCGAGGCGATTCCTAACAACGTCTCGTACGAAGATTATCTGAAAGACGGTGTCGTGCTTTGCAATCTTATTAACAAGATTGCTCCCGGATCGGTGAAAAAAATACAGACTAAGGGTTCAAACTTCCAGTTGATGGAAAACATTCAGCGGTAAGTTGTTTTATATACATATCTCAGTATAATAATTGTATGATTAACTGCATGGCGGTAGTAGTAGCTTAGAACAGATGTTCAAAAAAAAAAAGTCTTGACATATAGGTAAGTAACATCTACATACATGGTTATATGGTTATATTATATCATATTACATACATTTGATTGATTGTTTGTAACGACGTGTGAAATGAAATTGATTTTAGAAGATGCCACAGTGTTCATAAATTGCTTTTTAGATAGTTTTACATGAAAAAGAACTAGTAATCACTTGGGCTCTATTGCTAATTTTAAATTAATAAACTTATTATTACTTTTTTTTTTTTTTACTTAAAATAGTATATTAATAATTTATACAAACATGGTATAATAAGTAAGTTACATAAAAATAACATTAATTATAGAGTAGGAAAGCTCTCAGCCATGGTCTTAGATAAGGTCGGGACACTTCCCTATTTAACAACGTTAATCAATTAGGTCGCTTAGAGAGTATATTTTAGTTGAGTTTTTTGCCATTATTTTGTTAGGCGCCTAGATCTGAACTTTATTAAGGTTATGTATAAATTTCAATATGTTAGCGGCAAATAAAAATTAATTAATATCACAATAAATAATTATTATTGTAATTAAAATTAGAAAACAGAAATATTATGTACAGAATGATTCACCAACTATGTTCATCCCCAATTTTTGATTTAATAATGAAATAAAAAACTTCCCGTATGAGTTGATACTAGACGTCAAAAAAAAAAAAACAACAAAAAATTCAGAAAATTATATACTGTATAATTTACAGTTAAAAAGAAGGGGTGTTCTCATTTAAAAAATAGAAGTTTCTATCTCCATAGAACACTCCTTAAGTAGTGTATTTCAAGAATTTAAAAATATGGTTTTATTAAAACAGGGCGATTCATCAAGCATGCTCATGCCTTTTTTCTTTAATAATGCAGTTATTCAAAAAAAAAAAAAATTGAATATTAATTTGAAAATTTTGAATAACTGCATTATTGAAAAAAAAAAGGCGTGAGCATGTTTGGTGAATAGCCCTATATGTATAAGAATATAGAACCATAAATAGATCTTCATTTGTAATTAGTATACATACATGGAAATAGAAATTTTATAATTTTGTTTTCACAAACATATTTGTCAGTTGTTAATATGACATCATATTGTTATAATTTTAGATTGATTTTAAGAATTGTTTCTTTAAACTTAAATATGCCCAATTTATTTTGTTTTTTGGTTGCAAAACAATTTAAAATTACCTGTTTTTAATTGTCCCAAAAATGATATACTTAAAGCCCAGTGGAAAAACTAATCTTGGCATCAAACTTAAAAATAATTTTGTTATTTGTGAAAATGATTTTAATTATGAATGATATAGAACGAAAAGTGATTAAAAGAGATCATAGTGGAAATATTATATTTTCTGTGAGTATCAAATTTACAAAATGTCTTTCTTGTTTTCTTATTGTTTGACCTATATACAAATAGTAAATATTAAAAAAAAATGTCATTGACTGATTGGTTATTACACATATTGTATTAAAGATATTTAAAAATGTTTTGTTTTAAATATAATTTTATACAGATGAACTTGTCTAAACCAGTGG
The DNA here is from genome assembly GCF_002803265.2 of Melanaphis sacchari. Taxonomy (NCBI): domain Eukaryota; kingdom Metazoa; phylum Arthropoda; class Insecta; order Hemiptera; family Aphididae; genus Melanaphis; species Melanaphis sacchari. The sequence goes on from NW_020271303.1 coordinate 150,834, forward strand.
TTCTCAACGGGGCAATATCGCCCCCCAGTGGGTGGTGAAGTGTCACCGAGAGGCAATGAATTAGTTTTGGGCGGTAGGGGAGCGGTGAACTAACATTTTTTTAAATAATTAATTTAATTTTTATTTATTTATTTATCAATATTTATTTTTTTAAATTAATTTACATAATACTAGTACTGTAAATAAAAAATATATTAAATATAAAAAATAAATAAAAACATGAGTTATTATTAGATAATTTCAATTTTTTCTTTTAAATTTTCCAAATACCCTTAATTATAGAATTCTCACATTGTAGGGGCCGTTAAAAAATTTATTGACACTCAAGGAGGCGGTAACTTAAAAAAGGTTGAGAAACACTGGTCTAAACTAAGGCTTAAACCTAATTCTATTGTGTTTAAGCTCATGGATAGTAAATCGGTAAATATAAGTCATGACAAAGAATTGCAAAGTTAATTCTACATAGGTAGTACATAACTTAGTATATGACTTAAAACTTATTCTGTAAGTCTGTAAAGTGTAAATAGTAAAATTATTATAAAATATATAATATGGTTAATTATTAAAATAAATCATTATCATCAATATATTTATTTATCTGTGAATTTGCTTATAGTTAATTATTGATTGGTGTTTTAGTAATCAGGTTTTTTTTTAAAAATTAATCACATTTTTGCCACTCTGCATACTCAATGAGCGATGATAAATAAGTTGGTAAACAGTAAAATTCAGAAAGTTGGAACAGAGACACTACGAAAATAGCGGATTAAATAAGTACTAAAATGTCCTCGCTAAGCGGACACAATAATAAGCAGAGTCCCGACCTTATCTTCTAAGACCGTGCTCTCAGCAGTGCCACGTGATAAGAAATTAGTTTTATATTTATCTCTTGGCCATTGCCTTTTTAATCTTCTAGGAATGATTAAGGTCGAGAATATACTTTTAATTAGTGGATTGGAATGAGCGCTAAGCTTTGAGTGGAATTTTAAGTAATGTGCAGTAAATTTATAATTATATATATATATTAGAGCACATTGAGCACAAGTTTATTAGGACACTTTCAATCTGGTAGTTGGTACTATTTTTAAAGTTGATTATCTAACACTCAAATCTTTTATTTATATTTTATTAGAATTTCAATAGTTAATGATCGTTTTAAGGCGTAAATGTTAATGAAGTACGTTTATAATATTTTTTTGAATAAGGTGGGACATTTTGCTATTTTTTATCAGTCTTTGTGGTAGAGGCACTTACCAATTTTGTAAAAATGGGACAATTCGTGATAAACGACGTAGATGGGTAACTTAATTTATCTACTATTAATGATAATATTTTTAAATGAGTTATAAGTGTGTAAAATATTAATGTTTCAAAACGCTTATAATCAACCAAAAAAAATTAAGTATCATACAAATCTGACAAAAGATAATAGATAATATTCTAATCTAAGTTTGATAAAACAGGTAATTATACTCTAATATTTAAATTAAACTTACACAATTTATTCTACTGAACAAAAATTTGACATGCGTAGCGTCCTCTTTAGTTATTTATTTATTTTTTCATACAAAAACGAAATTATCACGTCAGTTTTAAAATTCTTGTGAATTCATCGATGACTGATGAACATGTACATAGTATAAAGTTTCTACGAATTATGTAAACAACAAACGTTGAGTAATTAGTATAAAATATAAATAGTTGTTGTTATATTCAATTGCTAAGATATTAGAAAAGATAAAAAAATAATATTTATAAAATATGCAATGTATTCCTAGAAACAAAAATAATTTATGTGAATTATTGTTAAGTATCGTAAATGATTTAAAATAAGAGTATTACGTATGTAAGATGTGCTTATTTTAATATAATAAGCAAGACGTTTTAAAACGAATAAAATCGCCAAATAAAATTATTCTTACGAGGATTGTTATTTTATACTCTAGGTACACGGTGATTCGATAAAAATAGTATGTAACGGTATACGATATACCTACTTGATACGCCATTCCTTAAAAACGTATACATTTTTATTTAAATTTTTCATTCCTAATCCATACTTTCCGAATAATAGTATCTTCTGTGAAATTCTCTTCTGAAGGTTAATGTTTTAGTCGTTTGCTAAAACATAATTTTTGATAATTATATTATTTTTGAAATTTTTTACTTTAATGAACAGCAATTACATAAATTTTAATTTTTTATTCAAGAAGCAGAATGTTTTTGGGAGTACTTCGGTGTATATTGTATGAAATCTATATTCCATATATATAGGAAATGTGACAAATACTATATCTGATTTTTATACATATAAGACGTTGAACTTATTCTATCTTATACGTTTATGCGCATCATATTATAATTAAAATTAATTTTATAGGTTTCAAGCGGCCATCAAAAAGTACGGTGTACCGGAAGAGGAAATTTTCCAAACGGCCGATTTGTTCGAACGTAGGAATATACCACAAGTGACGCTCTGCCTATACGCCCTCGCTCGCATTGTAAGTATACACACGCATAGTTTATAACGTGGGCCTAAAGTTGGGCATGAAACAAAATTTTAGCCATATTGATTTGCAATCATGCTAGCATTTTAATTATTCTACACGATCTTTGTTTCGAATAATATTTAACTCTCCACGAAAAGTTTTTGAGTACAGTTTGTGATTATATAATAATTACAATTTTGACCATTTAAGTGTACCGATATAATATTTATAACTCATTATCAATAATAATAATAATAATAACGTGAATATCAAAAAATATTCATAGTCATATCTTTGCTCTCATAATAAAATGTCAGCGAGGTAAAATTGCCCCCTCCCCCGATAAAATAGGTAAAATAATAATAATAATAATAATGGGTAATACTCATGTATTTTTTACGCAGACCCAAAAGCATCCGGAGTACACGGGCCCGGCATTGGGACCTAAAATGGCTGAAGCTAACAAGAGAGAATTTACCGAAGACCAGTTGAGAGCATCCGAAGGCCACCTCAACCTACAAATGGGATACAACAAAGGAGCTTCCCAGTCGGGATTGGGATCGTTCGGCAACTCGAGGCATATGTAATAGACAACAGTCGTCAAAGTAAAACGCGCACACGCACACTATATCTGCGTACTACTTCTACATTACTACTACTACGACGTGTTACTATGATTATTTAATTATTTCGTTCAATTTTATTATACGCGGGAATGCGACATTATTATTATATTATGTATTTTTTTTTTCAAAGTTCATATTTATACACAGATTTTATATTATTATATTATTATATACTGCACCTATACTAACATTATTCATTTTTAAAATAAATCAAAGAATAATAATATACTTAACTCTTGCGTCTTCTATTTTATAATATTATCTATTGATTGTGTGTCCCATACGTTTTTAAAACCATTAGATTCTTCATATAACGAGGCAATTCAAAGATTTTTGACTAGGAATTAAGTCACTTTCGCGTGCACTTGTGCGGTCCTCTGGTTTCCGCTTACTCTAAGTGATTATAGACAGTACGAAAAGAGCCAACACAGAGGTCTGCAATGTTGTTTGTTGCATATATTCTCTGTAAGCCTCACAAACATGCTCTGGTTGATAACGAGATGAGACTAAGTTCCTGGCTCCTGCATATAGTCACGAGGATAATTTATTTTTAGTATAAAAGCTGAAAAATCTTTTTTTTTATATTATCAATCATTTTATTACTTATGGTACTTGGTACTACTGTATTAAAAATCAAACGAATAATAATTGTAAATACTTATTATTATTATTAATCTGATGCGCTGCAATTAATATTGTATATAAACGTGGTAATTTTGCGTAATTATAAAACCCGTAAAACTTGCGTGTCTCGCTGCTGTAATCGTCAATGTCACAATTATTACTATCAAGTACTAACTAGTAAGTGGATAATAGTAGTTACGTATGAAATGGATCGAGCGTTTTAAAAAAATTATCGTCGTATGTGTGGGGCAGTATTTTGTTGACGATTGATTGCTGCAATGTTAAAATCCAAATTGACAGCAGATCTAAGTAAAAATAATGATTTTATTATACATATTACATATTTTATACAATTATACCTACGTATTAACATTTATTTAACACTATTTTATAGTTAATTCTGTAATCTGTAGTCTATTATACTCCATAACCAATGATATTAATCATAGAGCTACTACCGAATTAAGAAAAGAGTATCAAAGTTGGAGATAGTAAAAACCAGTGAAAAGTTAAAAAGTTTAACAACTGAAGATAGATTATCAATAAAAAAAATGTTTGGGACTTAGAAGTTTCGAAGTGATAAATCTTATACAAATCGTGTTTAATAGTTATGCCAAAGGGTCGTGTACAATCCAAAGATATATATTATTATATATCTGTGCGTACAATACATAGAAGGTTAGTCACGATATACGAAAAGTAGGAACAACCAATTTAAGAGCAGTAATACAATGGCAACCAACGAAATAAAAATAGTTAAGAGATAGATATAAAAAGATTTAGAAATGCTGGAAGTGACGAACTTAATGGAAAAATAGAACCGCATACAATGCCAGGACGATTGGGTGACGGTGAAAGCGGCAGTGGTGGTCAAACTTCGTACGTGATTGTAAACCTAAAAAAGAAGAAAATGTATTGTACATTAAGTATAAAATTTATTTCACACGTTTATTACAATTTGTCAAAAATAGATTTACAGCGATGAAGCTCTTCTGGATCTCGAGTCTTATTTATTTGATAGAATGGTTTAAACGGACGCCAGATATCCGGAGTGTGAACCCCTACTTCGGGGCAGAGACTAAAATATATATTTTTTCGTATTACACATTTTACATTTAACTTGGAGTTACCGTGGGGGACTCTTTCTTTTCTCTAACTTTTCAAAACGAGCGTTCATTTTATTTTTAATATTACTTTCAGTGTTTTTATAAAACAATAAATATTCTAAAAATAACAATATTTATGGATAATATAAGAAAGTAAACAAATAATTAAAATATTGGTAACATAGATATTAGATGGTATACAATATACATTAAATTCTTATCTGTTTCCCAACAATAATTGTTCAATTAATGGAGAACAAACTGTAAAAAAAGTTACTAGTTATTACAGGTCATAACACATTTTTTAATTTCGTATTGCACACTTGGAATTTCTTACTACACAAAGTGTGTCATACGTACACATAATTTTAGTCCCTGCTTCACGGGATTACGACCAAAGATTCTAGCTTACTCGTATTGATTTTAGCTATTGGACTCATATAGTAGTACGCGCACACCAAAACTTATGACAAGGTAATCGGTTTTTTTATTTATTAAATAATAGAAAATTTAAATTTGTACATCAAACTGTACTTATAGACATGCATTTAATGAATAAATAATACATAGCAATTTTTGGTCGCATAATAAAATATTATCGATCTTACACATAGGTACACAGAAGAAAAGAACACTTGTGCGATATTCATATATTTTTTTTTTTTATATCGTGTACTGGGTGACAGAGTTATGCTTTATAGATGTTGAGTGTAAGGTTAGGTATTTGTTTTCCAATGATATGACACATTTTTTTTTTTTTCTTACTAGAATTTAACAATAAGAAATTTAACTTAGTCACTTTACTCGAAGTTCAATTTTGACTAAATTGGATGTTTAAATATATGATAACAATTTGTTGTTATTATTCGAAAAATATATTATTGAAATATCCTAGGTTGTGTTACTTATAGTTATCATTCCAGATGCACAGTGACTTCTACAAAACATTTAAACTTAAGAACTATTTATACTATGAACTTATTCATATTTACTCTACAATACTAATGTTCACTTTTAAAACAATAATAATAATGTAAATATATTATGTTATAATAATGAATGGAATAATACACGAATTAAAAATACTGTACTACTGTTAAAAAATAAACTACTAATAATTTAGTTATTAGAAATGAGTATTAAAAGTATCTTTATGGGTCGATACATCTGTTCAGAATTATTTTTTGGTTCTTGTATTTCAAACTGAAAAAGTATAATTAGAACTAATTCTATCAATTTCATCAGTACTAACTTTAATCTACTACTATCCTAATAATTACAAATTTATTATATATATATATTTTTTTATTATTAACAAATTTTGCTAGTTTTTCAAATAGTTACTTAACATTTGAAATATTTTTTAGTAGTAATTTTAACAAGTATGTTTATCGCATGTGTATCATGATCTGTAAACCTTAAAAACTCTTACTCTGATAGGTTCTATCATGTTTATTGACCATTAAAATATGCTTGTGTTAGCATTATATGAATAATGGCTATTTGAGCCAAACATTAACTGATCACATAATTTTACATCATGCTCATTGAAACAACAAAAATCATAAATGGGATACATTAATGAAAAAAATTTACTTGAGTTGGTTAGGTTAAGAGAATGTAAATAAAATTTAAATTCTGTATGAATTATCTATCAGTTAACAAATGAAGTTCATGATTTTTTTTTTTTTTTTTAATTATTACTCGGTTACATGTTGATGATTGTACAACTTAAATATTTTTTTAAATATTAAATAAAAATTATACTAACTACGTATTACACAATTTCAACACAATTTTCTTATTTTTTGTCAATACTTGTTCCAACAGAACATGCTTGAGAAAAGAGGAATTTTTGTCATGGAATACAATCTTATTTTATTCGTTTTAATAGTGACTAACCTAGATACCTGGAATGTAAAATCAAGCAAACAAATGAATAAAATTGTCAAATCCATATTATCTTTATTTCTTTAATATTTCTATAAACAATGTAATCAATTAGATATTCTAATAATGGACCTTTTGGCTGGTGACACAAATACAAATTATTATTAATTAATTTTACCTTCAAATAGAATTTTTTTTTACAATACAATTTTCAACTATCAAATCGTCAACAATTTTAAATAATCACTTCGCAGAATTTGTCATTCATTTGTTTATACAATTTTATTTTTTAATAATAAATGTGTCCTAATTATTAAATACTATGTACAAAAGAGAAACATGTTGCTCGAGGATAACAATTATCTTTTTTTAAATTATTATTATTATATAATATGATATGCCGAAACGATTTTTCGGTCAACCGACCGATTTGTGTGTATAACATATTATTTTACCTATACAAGCGTAGAAAAAGCCAAATGTTTGCAAGAGTGATTGTATTGTTTTTCGATTAAGCGTGAGCGACTCCGAAATGTTTATAGTAAAGAGGGAGGAGAGGGAAGAAACGTACGAGCAACGCAAATTGGATTAGAAATATGCTGCTAACACGCTTATCCTCGAGGACGGGTACGTTTGTATAATATTGTCTTTTTGTTTTTTGTTTTTTTTTTTTTTTACAAAAATTAAAAAAAAGTTAGTACAAATATTTAACGCAAAAGTGATGTTCATTGTTGATTAAAATATCCCCCAGGATGGTGACAAATTAAAATAAAAAATAAATAATTAAAAAAAGAATAAAAATAATATTTATATAAAAATAATAGTAGAAACGGGTACAAAAGGACAAAAAAAAAGTCGGACGAAGAAGGGTAACTTCCAACTTAGATTAATTATATATATATAAAAAAAAAAAAAAAAAATTTCTAACTTAAATAGAAGTTAAAAAAGTAAAAAATAATAATATTACAAACAATATATAAGTATATAATTAACCGTGGAACACAAAAAGGTATTATCCTTAGATACATCAATGGATCAGTCGATGGATTTGTCTTTTATACAACGATATCGAGTCACTATGAGTTAAAAAATTGTCTAAATTTACACGTTACGAATGTTTTCGGGTCTATATACACGATCCCTAGAAAAAATGCCGATACACACACAGTACACACACATGTGCATATTATACCTACTTATATTATTATCATACACAAAACACGACGATTTATGCCTTAAATAAAACCGTAACGGTCGGTCGCACGACGGCGGTAGCGCATCGCGTCAGAGCGGGGCGGTTAGAGTTAATTACATTTATAGGTAAAGGTAATTGCCACCGCAAGTTTGGCGTGCACCGCGATTTGGCCGACAGTCTCGGGAAGGTGGTGGTGGTCAGTAGTCGTCGTCGGTACGTACTATACGCGAGTCGAGAGTAAAACAAACCTATAGAATAAAAAGAAATTAAGTGAGAGGTATTAAGTACAGAGAAGGAGCGGTCGACCGCGTTCACGCGTATTGTACATGTAGTACATTGCACGGCATTAAGACAACATAAAAGCGCGCGTTTAATAGGCATTTTTTTGACATTCGCAACGCGATAAACGCACGTGTGAATGTGCGATCGTGATGTGAGTATTGAGTATGTGTGTTGTATGTGATGTGTTTCGAGACTAGATTTTTACGACAACAGACGAACACTGCAAACAACACTAACTGTGTGCGAGTGCGCGTAAGACTATTACGTTATACATACATTACGATATATGTCTATATATATATATATAAATATATACACAGCAGACTAAAATAATAATAATAATAATAATAATAATAATAATAATAGTAATAATAATAGTATTAATGATCTATGTGGCGGCGACAGCGGCGTTCCACGTGCGCGTTGTAAACGTAACGATCTAATACGTGTTACGTTGTATTGTTTTCTCAAACCGCGTGCTCAATGGAGGTGAACACGTCTGGCCTGTCTCAGTCAGAGTATTGATCGAATGATCCCAAGTACTCGAGAGCCGCTTGATAGCAGAACTGGTACTGTTCCTGCGTGGCAAAAAAAAAAAAAAATTTACAAAAAACGATTTTAGAGCAGCGGAAACAATGATTGAGGTTTTTTTTTTTTTTTATCAATAACGGAAACCGACACTTAAGCATTCTAATGTTTTTACATCGCGGTAAAGATTTCGAAGTGCGGAACCTAACATTGTCTTCATCGTAGAAAATACACGCGTACACATTATGTATGGGGTTAAAGGATTGTATATACTTATTATTTTATTGAACTATAATCGAATTGAAAAGTTATGAGTTGGAAATAGTTTTTCTGTGCACACCAATAATATATACCTTCTACTCTATAAACAATAAATATAAATTACCTCTTTATGCGTTATACTATACGAATTATGAATCTTGTATAATATATTTTATGCTATTATGGGTCAACAAGGTAATAAGAAAATATAACGGTGCCGAGTACACCCTATATATAGCTCTTTCTTCTAGTCATTTTTTCCAATTATTTGTTGTTAATTCATGGTAATATTTCAAATTAACCGATAGTAAAATATAGACATAATCAAATAACATAATATGTATGAACTTGCATTGATTTTAGAAAAGGATATCAATTTAAATAATAATAATTAATATTTAAACTCTTAGAGGGTTGCTAAAATCCATAAAATCGATAAAATAGCTTAAGACCATAATTTCAACAATCAGCGAGTGAGTGTATTTAGTTGTTCGACGGAAGTTGAGCGAGGATATAATATTAGTATAGGTATTATAATATTATTATTATGGTAAGACAAACCTCCGTTTGAACCATAGCCGGACGCTGTGTCCGCAGAATCCGGATCGTCTGGAAGAGATCGATTACGCCCTCGCATTGCATCCGCTCCAATACGATGCTCAGTGACACGAACACGCCTGTCCTTCCCACGCCGCCACTGTTAAACATTTTATTTTTTAAATTAAAATATATATAAAGATTTTTCCAAGAAACGGGTGTTGTATTTAATTTTATTTAAAGTTGTCATCGTCTCGTGCTGGACGAACGCATAACAAATTTATTGTTTATTGCACCATAGAAAAAATAATTTATTTTGAATATCAACTAAAAAAATATATACATTAAATAATTGTTTTTTTATGTAAGTACCTGCAATGGACGGTGATCGGACCTTCTTGGCCGAACTGTTCTTTCGTTTTGTGCACCTGCCCGATAAAGTCTATGAACCCTTCGGCCGACTTGGGCACGCCTTGCTCCGGCCAGTCGGTGAACTGGAACTGTCTGACGGTCCGCGAACCGTTGTCGATCGTGTCGGTCACTTTGAACTCCCTGAGAATGTACTGTGGCATGTTGTATTCGGTTATGGGCTCGACGACGAACGTATCGTACCGGACAGATCGCTCGGATGGCCAGTACTGATAGCACTTTTCCTGTAAGAAATCGACAATAAATTATATGATGATGACTTGATTACAGTAACTATGGTACAAAGACTTAATTCTAAGCAAGACGTAAAATCCCACCCTCTCCCCACTAACCGAAACTAAATTTATACGAAGTACAATATCTCGATACACGAATATCTGACAAATTAAAAAAGTTTAACATTCAAAGTCATTAATATATAATGACGTTTAAACTTTTGAGTTCAACGTTCCGCTATGTTCACATAAACTTTTTGTTTACAAAGTACTGCAAAAACAGTTGTCGGCATCTTGTAATTAAATGTAATAGTTTTCTGAACTGAAATGATTTATACATTTCTGTTTAAAGTTTTATAACGAGTAATGAAATAAAGTGTACGATTAGATTGTGCGATCAACAGATTAAAGCATTGTTAAAATTAACGTTATGCCTTCATCGTAATTTATTCGTATAATATTTTGTGGTTAGGTTAGGTATAAAATACAAAACGTTACACAGCTGTAAGAATAAATATTGTACCATAAATTGGCAGCTAGTGTTTTTGTTCCATAAAGTTTACAGAAGAGATGAGTAGGTATATAAATATAATGTGTATATTTATATATACACATATTATTTAAGGTTACAGTTTATTTACACAATTATCCATTTATAATATTATTTCATACAAGATGACTTTACGGAAAGTCGATTGTATTTGTGCTACACTCGGGCATAGATTTACAAAATGGCACATATAAAATAAAGATAAACCTAAGGATTTAGCGAGTACTAACTAGGTCCCATAAGTCATAATATAATATAGCACATATTATATGATACATGTTTTTTAACAAAATAAAAAAAAATATGTTGAAAATATAATTTTTATAAATATTTTTTCTTAGCAGCTGTATGGCCCTTATATTATAGCTGAAGAACAATAATTTCAAATTTTTTCAAATAATAATTTTATTTCTCTATAATCATGCAATTTATTGCCTTGAAAGGGAAATCGTGTTTTTAGAAACATTAGCGTTTCAAACAAACGGAACTACGTAAAACACGTTTATACTGTGCTAAATTAATATTTATATGACACAATAAAGTTACTAAATGTATTAAAATAAAAAGTGATTCTTCTAACATAGTTTAAGTTTATAAACGCTTGGTGGATATTTTTTAAGCATATTAAGTATATGTTCTTTATAATTTAAATGCATGGATAAATGTAGGGGCCTACCCTAAATTTAGTTGAGATTTCTTTAAATCAGATCTTGAATGCCAGAGCTGTCCCAAAGTTTTTCGAGATCAGGAACCTAACCTACGGGAGTCGCCCCTCATTATTTTAATTTATGATATACGATAAAAAAAAAATAGTCGCTTAGATTTTCAAAATTTAAGCAAATGTGATCTACCAAGATCTTTTAAATTCATGATATTTGTCAATGCTGTTAAAAGAGAACTCAATGTCTTTAGTATTAAAATAATAATACCGGTAATTAAATTAATTGGCAGTTATATGACGCTTTATAGTAAAAAGTAAAAATGCTTAGTAATGAATAATAACGGTAATATTGAGCTTTTAATTTAATATAACACCATAGGTTATAAGAAATAACTAAATTCATCGCCCAACTTTGCTATGCCACACCGATCATTGTGATGACAAATTTCGGTATCGCAACAGATGAGTAATAACTGATAATCATTTAGGATAACCGAATAAGTATCTGTATAAAATATATAATTAGAAACTACAATGACAAATTAAAATTTATCATTTATATTTAATAAAGAAAAATAAGAAGGATTATTTAGGCTTTAATATTCTAATTGGTAACACCGAGGTATCTTAATCATTTGTATTAGAACAAATTTGTGTTTGTATCAACATTTAAATGTTGTTAAAATATGATACAAGTTTATCTAAACATTTTTAGGGAGCTTGATAAAAATTTTCCTGAAATGGGACCCGGGACAAAATTTTTTCATCGTTTCTATCACCACTGTTGGTTACAGTCTGTTAACCGTGATATCAGGGCTATTTATCTATAACTATACGTATTTGTCTTACCCTTCCCAACTCGTGTAGCTTGGTGAGCATGACTACGATGGTGGAGTTGTGTTCCCACAACATGCGCCAAAAGTCGTCAGTGGTGATCTGCAGCGGTCCCTGTGTCGCGATATAAGCGCCCCGCTGCCGGTACCCGTCAATGAAATTGGCATTTATGTAATCTGAACCTTCCAGGCCCCGAGACGACCCACCGCTTAGGCACACTCTAGTATTTTCGTACGGCAATAGGTGTACCAAACGATTTTTTGGCTTGTTTACGGGCAGACTGGCGCTGACAAATCGACAGAATTCGCTTTTGACCAACGTTAATTTCTGAAAAAATAGACATAATCATTATGATATGGCTCTTTTTAATCGACATAATATTATACTATACATATAAATACATGAGTAATATAAGGTCTAAGAAAGTATAAGTATGGCTCATTTTTACACGGTAACGGGGAACCATTCAATTTATTAAACTTCTACAAACTACAGTATCACAAAAGTCTGATTACCAAAAAATAAAAATAAAATAAATATTATGAAATCAACTTAACGTTTATAAAAACAATATTTATTTTATAAAGTAAAGATGCTAGTAATATAATTTCCAAAACACGTCAAGAATAGGCATCGTTAGAATTGTCTCCTGGTGAAAATATATGAATTATTATTCGATTAACAATTTTTTTATTTTTTTTTTATGAAAGATTCTAGCATCCATCTAAGTTGATTTAGAAACCGCAAGTTCTTAATCAAGTTTTTACGCGTCACTGAAGTGTTTTATTATCAGTCTATACACATTACATATTAGTCTAATATACCGTTGTGTAAGTGAACATTAATTTTAAAACTTTCTAAAACGTCTAAAAGTTTAAACGGTAAGAAAAAAACACACATAAACATTTGGATCGTCACTATCAACCCCTCCTTTTCTCTCATGAAAAAAAAAAAAAAAAATTATATTTATACACCGAAATCGATTACTGTTATTAGGTACCTTGAATTCGAGTTCCATTCCGGTTACTGTCGTTCCGGCTTCCATCTGGGACAACTGTTGAATGTGCATGGGCAAGTTGCGCACGGACACTTCAGTTTCGCCGCACGTGACGGCTTCCAAAAGAGCGTCGTGTATGAATATATATTGTTCTTCGGTCTGTCGGGTGCAGTGACAAAAAAAAAAAAAAGATTATAATTAATTTATTGTGCCACCGATGATTATAAACGAGCAACGGCGGTTAACAACGACGTTTTCCGCGCAAGTATTACACCCACGCGTCAAACTTTACGTTCAGATACGCGTCAGTACCACCCCTATTTTATATTTGTACTAGTTAGCTGGGGGAGCGACGAGGGGACATGCCACGTAAATAATTTCAAGTGCTGAAAACGAAACGCGCCTTCGTCCTCTCGCTTTATCCCAACCAACATCCGACAGTAGGCGCATTATGCGATGACGCGCGCGCGTAACCTGGATTAGAGGTCGTGGTTGTGAACGGGTATTAGAATACACGGGTACACGGAGCCCGGATACGCGGGAAAAAAATATATTAAAACCCGTGAATTTAATACCCGTGTATACCCCCGTGTATTTATTTATCATTGCCCGTGTACCTATAATGAAATCCAATAATTTTTAATTGGTTATTAATTAATAATAAAAATTGTATAGCTTTTAAAAATACCTACCTATCTTTTATTATTTAGTGATGTTATGGATAGTTTTTAGTTATGCTTAGTAAGATGCATTCGTTTATCGTATAATATTATATAGGTACAAGATAAACTATAAGTGTAATAATATATAAAATAGTAATATTTAAACTGGTTTTAAGATTAAAGCATAAATAATCGCAAAACTATCTTATCGCCAATTTCATTGCATTCCATTTTACACAGGTATGCCTCGTATCTAAATCTAAAAATTGTTGGTTATTTTAAAATTGTTCCATACCTCATTGTGCCTCTATTCACTATTGCTATGTGAAGTGTAGTTTCGACACTAATATTATACATATTATTAAATATTTTTTCTTCGAAAAATGAGTTACCGTTATAAAAGTTGGGTATGGCAATACGGCAAACGCCAAGGCGATAAAGCTTTTTGTGACCTGTGTGACGATAATTCAAATAAAGTGTTTTGTTGTGCTGGTGGATCAACGGGATCATTCGGCAGACATTTAAAACTGATACACAATATAAGCAAAAATACTCAAAATCCAAGGTATGTAATAATTTGTAATAATTCAAATAAAATATGAACGGGATTGACGATTTGAAAAGCTCTAGTAATATAATGATAAAATTAATTGTTTCATCAAATATATTATATAATACAAAATTATAGATTTATAAAATTTGATGCAGGACTTCTAATATATTGTTGCGATAGTAGTTAAAAATATTAAAAATTCATAGTCACAATTTTTTTTTTTATAAGCATTGAAAGTTCGAATTTTGACAAAATACGTAAAAATCACGAAAATTTGCAATTTATTTTGAGTAAGAAATTCATAAAAATTTTTATTTTTAAATCTAAGGTTTGAAAATTTTATACAAAATTCTTCATGAGTTTGTCTACTTTTATCAAAAAAAAATTTACCCCGGAAAGTCAAATTAAATTTTTATGAGCATTTGAATTACAATATTAGATATTCACTCAAATTCTGTTGTACCGATATTCTTATTTTGTTGTAATACAAAAACAAATAGTTGTAGAAGCTTGAAATTTACACAAAATATTTATGTTATCAATTCCTATACTTGATAAAATTTTCAAAATATTTCAACAATTTTTAAGTTTTTTATTCTATAAATGTCAATAAAATTAATAATGATTAATACATATATAAGTTATAATAATATAATATATTTTACGCTTTTCATAATGTATTAATCTTAACATTCATTTACTATTTCTATAAAATTGATTCAAGTAATTGTAATTATTATTGTTGTACTTTAATTTATTTCCTAGTGATGATAATCCTCATGATGAAGTTGAAGAGTGTAATACAGTTGATAGTGTAACACAGTGTTCATCGTCATCCTCAAATAATTTAAATACTAATTGTTCATCCTCATTATCAGAATTTTGTGGACCACAACCCCGAAAACGACGTAGAACTTATGTTGATAAGAACTTTGAAATAAACCGAAGTTGTAGTTCTGAAAGAACAGAACAAATCCATCAGGCGTTAGCTAAGATGATCGCAATCAATCAAATACCTCTATTCTTTTGTTCTAGTTCCGGTTTTAAACAATTTATGAGCATAGTAGAACCAAATTATATAATATGCAAGGAAGGTGCTATCAAACAGAGACTCAAAGGATTCAAATCGTCGGTTGAAGTTCTAATAAAAAAAGAACTTAAAGATGCCAGGAGTGTAAGTTGTACATCTGACTGTTGGTCATCAATAGCTCAAGAATCGTACATAACAGTTACTGCACATTTTATTGATGATCAATGGTGCCCAAAATCATACACCCTGACAACTCACAAATTAGACGATCGTCATACAGCTTCAAATCTATCGAATTAATTAGAAATTACTTTTAATAAATGGGAAATCGACCAAAAAATTATGGCAGTAGTGACTGATAATGCAAAAAATGTGTTGAATGCTGTTAATTTACTGAATAATATTACCGAAAAGGATGATTTAACATGTGCCGCACATACATTACAACTTGCTGTCAATAATGGCCTAAAATATGATAAAATAGATAGCTTAATTCAATTATGTAATAAAATTGTTTGTCATTTTAAGAATTCGAATTTAGCTAGTCAGTATTTAAAAGATAAGCAAGACCAACTAGGTTTGCCAACAGAAAGCTTAATTCAAAGTTGTAAAACCAGATGGAACTCTATATATATGATGCTTGATCGACTTTATAAAAATAGGTGCCCAATTTCAAATGTTCTTGCTGATCGTTCGTTGACTACAGCAGCAATAGCACACAAATTTGAAGTGACAGAGCACCAATGGACAGATATAGAAACGTTAATTAAATTGCTTAAACCTCTACAAATTATAACCACGGTTTTTTGTGGCGAAAAATATTGCTCTATTTCAATGGTTAGGCCTCTTATAAACGCAGTTATAGAAAAGCATTTAAAGCATAATGTAAGTGATGATGAAATAACTGAACATTTTAAAACTACTGTAATTAGGGAACTATCAGATCGTTTTAAATTATTGTGGCGTCCTTCTAGTGTCGTGTCTGTTAGGCAAATAGCGTCTTTCCTCGACCCAAGATTCAAAGACTTAGAGCATGAAGCGGTTGACGCAAGAGAAGAAATTCGGACACGGGTTAAACATTTGATAAAAGAAATAGCTGAAATTAATTGCGATGTGCAAATTGAAACACCTGTCACTAAACATCACGGTGCTCTTGAATTTCTGTTCGGTGATGAAGTAAATTGTAATATAGCTGATACTGACATTCAGTATCAACATTACTTGGCAGAACCACAATTAAAATTTGATTTTGATGCACTAGAATGGTGGAAGACGCGTGCATCAAAATATCCACTAATTGTTGCTCTGGCAACGAAATATTTAGGGATACCAGCAACGTCAGTTAGTTCTGAAAGATGTTTCTCAGCCGCTGGAAACATAGTGACGGCCAAGAGAAGTTGTTTGGCGCCCGAGACCGTAAACATGCTGATTTTTCTTTACCAGAACAAACAATTATTATAACTTCATAGATTGTAAGTGATTGCTTTGTTATATTGTATTTGTTAACTTTTGTATAAGTATATGGGTTATCATCTACTGTTCGTTGATTAATTTAATATTGTTATTACTGTTAAAACTGTTATTATTAGAATTTATTAATTTATTAATATATTTATATACATGTTTATTGTTATTTTGTTATTTAATAATCATGCAAATACTTTTCATTATCAATTACACGTAAATAACATCAATTACATACACACATTTATTTACTAATTATAATTTATTAATATTATTGATCAATCGTAAGTCAGAACTGCAAAGTAGTAAAATATGATTTTATTTAAATATAAGAGTATTCAAGATCACGGGTATTTAGATACACGGGTATTAAAAAACACGGGTATTTAAATACACGGGTATTTTTATTACACGGGCCTTAACCCCGTCTCGTGTAAAAACACGGTTACCCGTGTAGTTCATTACACGTGTAATCGAGACCTCTAACCTGAACCATGTAGTTGCGCTGGGCCCTGAGGCACGTGACGTGCGCGTAAATGTCGACGCTGTGCTCGTTCTTGGCCCGTTCCAGCATGGCGTCGATGACGATGAAACAACCGGTGCGGCCCACGCCCGCGCTGCAGTGCACCACCACCGGGCCGGACTCGACCAGGTTGACGGCCCGCACGCGCTTCATGAACTGCAGCAGCGGCGCCGGGTGGTCGGGCACGCCGTGGTCCGGCCACGCGCCGAACTGCAGCTGCTTCACCTCGCGCGTCTCCACTTCGCCGGTCCGGGTCAGGTGGAACGACCGGACCACGTACGTGGCCAGCTCCTGGACGCTGACCAGCGCCACGGTGATCGGCCCGTACGTCTGCGAGCCGCGCGCCGGCCAGTACTGGTCGCACTTGACCCGCGTGCGTTCTTCCAGCTTGGTCATCATGACGATGGTGGACGTGCGCACCTCCCAGCACATGCGCCAAAAGTCGCCGGTGGTCTCCTGCAGCGGGCCCTGCGTGGCCACGTACGCGTTGTGCTTCCGGTAACCGTCGCAGTAGTTGGCGTTTATGTAGTCGCTGCCGGGCGGGCCGTCGGGGAGCGGCTGCAACACCACCCGCGAGTGGTCGTAGGCGATCACGTTGGCGTATCGGTTCTTTGGCTTGTTGACGTCCATGTTCGAGTGGTCCCACGTGAACTGCTGGCCCGGTTCGATCGACTCGTATTCCTGCGAGAACTTGAAGTTGTCGTTGGCCTTCAGCAGTTCGATGTGCTGCGCCAGGTAGTTGATGGGCACCGGCGGGTGCGACACCATCGCCGGCGTCTGGAACTGCAACCGGCGCAGTTCCACCGGGTCGTTGTTCGGGTGCGAGTTGCCGATCAGCGGTTTCGTCACGCCCGACGTCTCGCCGTACTTGCTCGGCCGACGGCGCCTGCGGGACACACGAGCGCATTTTAGTATAATTATCACGGTCGTCATTTTAAAAGACCAGCTAAAATTAAACAATAACAATAGTGCGCTCTAGGTAGAGTTTAATGATACATTCGCCTTGTTTGTATACATTAAAATATTAAATAAACAGCTTACAATATTGTCGACCATCGCTTTCCTATAAATTGAGTTTATTTGTTTAAACTTTAAACCCTGGCATGGAATATATATTTTTTTTTTTTTAAAAAAAATTAATAACTGAATATTTAAAAAAAATGTTCACGTACTTTGTGTAATACCTATGTACCAATAATGGATTATAATAATTCGAAGTTTGTCAATGTAATTCTAATGTAAAATATAAAATACTTAAGGTTCATAATATTGAAAATAAATTGAATTGTATTTCTATTTATTATTTATTAATTATTAATATCATAGTATAATGATTATAATGATAACACTGACTATTGAAAAGAAAAATTATTTATTTTATCATTAATGGATTTAAGTATAGTGTCATTGTATAAAATAAAACAAATAGATTTGTGTAAAACATAAATATTTGTTTTAATTTTCTTTGCAATTAAATCTTTATGTCCTATTTCCACGACGTATGTCTTTATAATACATAAAATCATATTTTTTTCATTTCAAGTTTTAATTATTAATTAATATTATTAAGAATATACAATATGGATGATTTCAATAAATATTAGATAATCTGAAAACGATTGATAAACATTAGTTTGAACTTGTTGAAAGAATATTAGAGAGATAGCTATAACTAACATTATCAAAATGAAGTAAAATTATGAGTTATGATAATAGCTGTTATAAACAATAGTGATTTCTAGAGGTAATTGTTAAGAACTAATAACCATTATTGATACAACAAAAAAATGAAGATTGTACTACCTAGTGATGTTTAATTTTAGAGAGCATAAACATTTTTGAAATAAAACTTATAAAAATATCTACAACTTAAAAGTATTTTATACCAGTAATCAAATGTACTTGTTATATTCAATACATTCAGCTATTTTAAAATAGTAAAATAAATACTATTGTTGCTGGGTGTAAAATGTCCTCTTAGTGGATAGAGCTGCTAACCGCTATTTTGTTTGACAACAATTATAGATAAAACATTTTAAACAAAATACTAGGTATTAATTTTATTGTATAATTTGGAAATTTGAGAGAAATAGTACATCATCTAATGTTATTTTAAAGTTATTATGTCACTGATTAACATAGTAACATAAAGAAAAATTATGGATTTCTCACATTCAACACCCTTTTGGTTAAATAATGATATATTAAACATATTTTAATTTATATCACAACAGTTTAACATTGAATTTTAATTAAGCATGAATAATAAAAAGGAATTATAAATATAAGGCATAGGTACTTCATTTTTATTTATAATTAAAATATCATTTTTGATCGAATTTACATATTCTAAGTTATTTTACGAGTATAATATTTGGTATCTTTATTTGATAAAAATAAATTCGATGTAGTCGCACGTATAGTAATTTAATTGTAAGAAACGACAAATATTGATCGTACCTTATCACTGTATTGCCTATTGGTGTCCTGAACACACAATGTCATACATACAATTAGTGAGGGGTCATTAACTATCATGTGACTTTTTAGCAAAAATATTTAACAAAAATCATTATGATTATGCATGCCGATATTGTTGTTATAACTTATAGTATTATTCTAAATGTCTAACAATTTTTAATAGTTGTGCCTGTTTATGCAAGTATAGTAAATTAAATAAAATATTTAATCTGACATTTCTATTGAAAATCAATATGATAGGAAATCTTAAATGGAATATTAAATGTGTAAGTATCACTCTCTATGTTATATATAAAAAAAATAAATATATATATTTATTAATTTCAATGAATATAATTGCTAAAGCAACTAAAAATAAATAAACAATTGATAGTTATATTTTGTCTTTATAAGTGGTGGTTTGCAAGTGGAGTGAGCAAAGAACAAGCTCTTTAGTTAATATAAAAATCCAATAAAACTTACTTCTTAACCACAAACAATAAAATTAGTGCAGCAGTCAGTAATATTGCAGCAATTACGGGTCCAACCAGCCATAAAAGTCCAGGTGGAGTAGCACTGCTTCTGACACTGACATGATCATTTGACGTTCCACTGGAACCCGTGTTGCTAGGAAGGTTCATATCTCGTAATTCAGGTCGCTTAGGTACTTCTTCAGGACCGACTTCACGCATTTCCAATGATATAGGTTCAGAAAAAGGACTAGATGTGTATAAGTGCTAAGAAATAAAGTTTAGTTGAAATTAGATCATATATAATTGCCATTTCAGTTTGGCTACTAAGTTATAACTGAGAGCCCTATACTCCTAAAGTTCTGTTTATAAGTAGAAAATCAGAGACAATAATAAATTAATGTCAAATCAGATTTTAAACAAACAGTTTTCAATGAAATGTACAAATGTATGAAGTTTCAAACCCTGATCATTAGAGTAAGATTTTATTAAATATTAAAAAAAGTTAAAATCATGGCTAGGAACGATACATTCAATTTTTTAAATGTTTTTAACAATACTCACTTTTATATTAATAATTTTTTGTGTGCAATATATTTTTTTGTTAAAACTAAAAATCTTTCAATATTAATTATATACTATAGACTATAATTATTTCTGTTTAAAAGTATTTATAATTTAATAAATTATAATGTGTTCTATAATTAAAAATAAATTTTTGGTTATCGAATTTTGGGCCCTAATAATGATATCTGTATCTTAAAAATTAAGTTAAATCTTTAAAATCTTTAAAATGTTTGTAATGATAACATCTGTCTTGCATTTATAAACATTAAAAATATGTAACTTATAGAGGACTTTGAAAATAATGTTCTAGGGAATCAAATTAACACTATTCAATTGTAAAATTTATAAAGTAAAACTAGAGTTTTTTTGTAAAATTATAATTTAAACTATTAATAATTACTTTTTGTGGGGTATCTACAAATGCTCGAACAAAGATTCTGTACTTCACATTTTGATCAAGTTTTCGATTGAGGAATCCGTCATATGTTTCGCCGTTACCTAGGTAGAATGTCCACGGTATGGTTCTGTGAGGGAATTTAGCTGCTATGTATGGTTCACCCTCAGCTAATACTTCTTGTTGGGAAATTTCAACAAGCTATAATTTAAAACACAATTAAATAAATTACTCAATAAAATATAAATTATAAATACACTAGCAATCCTTACTTTTTGATTTAAAAATTCATCTGGATTCATAAGTGCAGTGTCTGGATTTTCTGGAACAACTACTACATAATAATGACATATCGGACCATATTCTTCTGATGCTTGAGGCAATATAACCTAATATAACAGATAAAACAAAATTTATAATCATGTATTTACTACAATAAAATCATTTTACTAACGTGTATTTTCTGCATATTTACAACGCCGAAAAAATCAGGTTTGACCATTGGTTGAGGAGCGGCCATTTGAGTAGTGACGGTGATTCTTGAAGGGGGTCTATAGCTACGGTCAGATGGTACAGCACTAACATTTACAGCATAGCTTATAAATGGTGATAATTCATCGATTGTATGGCTCAAAACATATTTGTCTAATTCTATTATTCGAGTTGGTACCATTTGTAACTGAGTAACACCTTGTGAATCTCTGAATTCTTTAACTGCATTAAATGAGATCTTGTACCCAATTGGATTTAATTTAATAGGTGGCGTCCATGATAATGTCATGCTGTGAGTGCTTACATCAGATGCACGCAAGTTTAATGGTACTTCGTCTGGTTTTACGATGACAGTGATTTTCTCAGATAGTCTTCCAAAACCCTATAAATAAAGACGTTTTCATCAATACAAATAATAAAAAAATGAAAAAGAAGCATTTATAATAAATATAAATTTTATTTACATTATCGATGCGTGCTGCTACCGCTATAGCATACTGTGCCATTTTTTCAAGATTAGCAAGATCAGTGGATTCAGTGGCAGGGACATCTTTAACATTCCATTGATTGAGATCTTCAACTGCTGTCATTGTATAATAAACACGATAACCGTTGATTTTTACTCGCACTGGAACAGCTTCCCACCACACTTGTATACTTTGATCAGATGTTGCCACAGCCTTAACACCCATTGGGGCACGAACCATTTCTCTGGTGGTGTTTATAGTCATACGTGGACTCCATGGCCCTTCACCTTCAGCAGTCACTGCTCTAACGGTGACAACATATTCAGTGGCTTCTTCTAGTCCAGAAAATACCGCCTAAGATGAAAAAAAATAATGTATTAATACAGTTAAATTTGTTGTTAAAATCATAACAAACATGTAATTTATCATAGTTGCGTGCATACAGTTAATTTATATAATTGAATATTAATTAATATTTATGTTTAGTTAAATGCTCATTTTATATAATTATTTAAAAAAAAATCATATTAATATAATAACATGACATATGATATGTTTTTAAAAATTTAAAAAATCTAGGTAGTTATATCATATAATAATAAAATATATATTATAGAAGTAAAAATATAAAGTTGTGGAATGTAGAAAATAGGTTATATATTATTACTTATGTCAATTATGATAAAAAAAAATTATAGATAATTAAGTATTAAAATGACAATTTAACACCTTTTAAATTACAATTTAGAAAGGGAAAGTACAGTTTTTCAGATGCCGGTCACGAAGACACTCTAATAGTTAATGAACTGTTTGTCAAATATTTAGACGATTTAATGTAATTTATGTTAGTATTTATAATCTTCATACTTTTTTCAGTGTGGTATTTCTATGTGTGATGGTAGACTGATCGATCTTTTTGTGAAATTGTACGTCATAGCGGGTGATTTGTCCATTACGGTGTTCGCGTGATGGTTCATCCCACACGACACAAACCACGTCAGGTGTTTGAAATTCATACGACACGTTTATTGGTGGACCAGTAGGAGGACCTTCGGGAGTGTTGAAGTACTCAGTAGCTTCTTGGCCAAAGCCCACTTGGTTTTGTCCGGATATGTGAAATTCGTACTCGACACCGCGTTCTGAAATACAAAAGTATACATAAACAAATAAGCGATTTTAAGCTATACGGGTCGACCACTCAAAAGGCTACGGTAGGATATATACCTAAATCGGTGATGCGTCTCTTGTTTTCGGTCATCATGATCTCAAACATTTCTTGTCCCCTGATCCCGTAACGCAATTTGTATCCCAACAATTCGCCGTACGTGTTTATCGGTCTGGTCCACTCCAATTCAATATTGACTTTTGGTTCTCGTTCCAAAACCCTGCACAAAATCGTGGTTTTTTTTTTTAGCGTAAATTTTTGTTTTTTCCACATTCGAACATAACATTATTAAATTATTGTGAAAAATCATAAACTATAATTGGTACTTGAGATTCACGACGGGCCGGACGGGTACACCACCGGGCGTTTTGATTTTTGCAGGATAACTGCGATCGCCGTCGCCTTTGCGAGTTATGGCCGCCACTTGGATTGCATATAGGGTATCTGGTTGTAGGCCAGTGACGTTGCTCTCCAAAGCGTCTGTGACGTCAAATCTTAACGGTTCGTTGAGTAACGCGTTGCCCTGTAGTCAAAGAAAAACGAAACGGAATAGAAAAAGAATTGCAAAATAATCGATAGGTTACGTACTTCAGGCTTGGCTTCTTGGACGTGAATGTGATAGCCTCTAATTATGCCGTGACGGTCCTCTTCGGTGGGTGGTCGCCACTGCACATGTATTGTCGTTGAGTTGACGGGCAGTACTTTGACGTCGGTAGGAGGTCCTGGCACTGTTATTTACCGATACATAAACATGTCGTGTTAGATATATTTAATATTTAAGAATGTTTTACGGGACGTTATGCAAACAAGCAAAATGGTAAAAAAGGATTAGTATAAGTTTAATTCCTTTTTTTTTACATCCATTTAACTTAACTTGCGTCACTTCGACAACGTTCATCGCGTTAGTAGCGAGAAAAATAACGTTTTCAAAGTGAAAATATCATACTAGAATATAGTATACAAATGTAAAAAAAAATATCATTTCAAACAAAAATCAAAATTTGGAAGGTGAATAAAAGATAAATAAATCGGGGTTACACTATTAAAAAAAAAAAATCAATAAAATTAATTGTTTAGGATAACACAAACATAAAACAAAATATTTAAGAATTGTTATATTGATCAAAAATCAAAATCTACCAAAAAATATCAAGGGTTACTTTGGTTAAGTACTGTTAAAAAAGATAAAACAAAAAAAAAAAAAATTCAAAAATATAAAATGTATCGCCGAGCTAGTCAACGGACGATCGCTGCTACGGGGTGAGAAAAAAAATTAAAAAACCTTATTTTCGTCCACTACTACATTTTGGTTGCGTTGATATTTGTGTACTCACTATTTAATTCTGGACGACCAGATCACCACGGGGAGACAGACACAACGGTTTCGCATAAAAAATAGTGCGAAATCGTACCAAAAAGATACAATAAAAATACTTTTAGTGTCAAAAATACAAAAAACAAAAAATATATATACGCAGTCGTATTATATATATAAAATACGTGTGTGTAAAAATGATGTGCGTAAAAAAATTGTCGAGCTGCCAAAATACAAAATGTGTGCAGCGTTACCAAAAAAAAAAAAATAAATAATAATAATAATAATATATATTATTTGGGAAAAGACTTCTATCCGGGAGACGGGATAGAACTAGAGTTTATGTATATAAATATAATATATAAAAGAGAAACGAGGGAAAAAATTGAAAAAGAAACACAGCAGATATATTTATTACATACCTACGGATAGTCTGTTTGGATCGTGCGCGATAAATAATTCACGCACGCATGTTATCGAACGATTCTTGTATAAACGTAATACATGGTGTAAAAAGTGATATTTTAAAACAATTTATAAATATATATATAATATATATACAGTGAAGTATATGAGGAGGATTAGATCCAATAGTCGTCCACCCCGATTGTCCCTAAAAAATTCTTAAGATTACGTTTTTATAGTGTTCGTATATACATATAGAATTTCAAAATTGAATTAGCGAATGATTTAAAAATACCTGCCCAATTAATTTACGTTTTACTCGTAATTACATTTATAAAAAGTAAAACATAACCTAACCGATGATATTATATTATAAAGAAGATCTCATTATAAATTATTTAGTGTTAGAAAAATGATGTTACGTTTCTTGGGAATTCCTATCAAATGATAAAAAATGCTAACCTGCATTGTCAAAGCTTTTCCCCGTCATAATTTATTGATATCGACATTCGAATAAAATAAAAAAAATTCGTCTACGTCACTGTATATACTTATACATATATTATACGAATATATTGGTTTACATTACAATAATATATATTATGTATACATTATACATTATGTGTAATTATCTAAGCGATGTGCATTATATTAACATAAAGCCATGTGTACGTATTCTAGGTGCAACTTAATGTTATATTATAATATATATATAATGTGGTGCTCGAAATTCGAGTTCTGACCCATAATCATACATCGATGCGATGCATATTGTTGTTATTGCGGTTGTTGCTGTTGTTGTTGAAACTATACGCGCACAGTATTGAAGGTATTATACATATCAGTGATGTGATATAATAACGATTTGTTGGAATTGGCATTCCACGAGTACTACATGAATATATTTAAATATAATATGATGTTATTTAACACTATATTATCATATTATTATTATTGTAAAATAGACATATATACCGTAATAAACGTATTATGCCGTGTGTAACATGACTAATTGATTATTCTGTTCGAGTATAATATAATATATAATGATCAATCGATCGACTGACCGACCGAACACGATAATGTGTAATGATAATATGCCTATACATAGTGCTTCACACGACGACGAGTGTGATTCATAAGCGTTGTCGCATTAATCTAGCAAGGATGGCCGTCGCGGCCATATTTTGAAAGGCGTGACAAAATCACCCGACATGAATTACTGCGTGATATACCCAATTAGAAAAAACGCAATTGACATTTTACTAGACGTCTTCGCGGACGATTATCGCTAGGATGTTATTACGTATAGGTACACGCGGAACATAAGCTGCGAGGACTAAACGACATTATTTCGGTCATTCCAGCGGAGTCGAGGCATTTTATTTTCCATAGTTAGTGGGTGGTGTAGCTTTTAATCATGTAGCAGTAAATTTTAAACACCGTGAGCCGGCCGTCTTCGAACACAGCACACATATGGCGTAAACTCGTATGACAACTGTCACATCGTTGGAGCTATACACGACAAACGTACACAGATATCGCGTTTTTCGATTTTTGCCATAGACGATTGTGCGCGTATGATTATACATACATAACAACGTATAAATGACACATCGATCAATACGAGTGGTTAAAGTGCGGGGTAGACAATATGATCGTTATGGGTCAGAACATTTTGGTGTATAGTGGTGCGTAGTTATTTTAAACACAAAAAAAATTTTGTTCATATTACTCATCATCTACTGTGCGTCTGTGCTCATATATCAATTATACACACCTATTATGTATTGTACCACTGTGCGCTAAAATAATTATAAAAAGAATACATAGCGATTACGCGGACACGGAAGAAATGAATCATTTTAATAACACTGATATAGGTATATTGTGCAAAAGAAAGTGTGAAAAGAAAAGAAAAAACACAGCGCGTAAAACGAAGAAAATAAACAACCACCCGTAGTATATTAATTGGTATTCATATCCGCGGCCGTCATCACCATGATTGTCATATAGTAAAATTTATAAGTATATCGGCAGATCCACCATTGAATATAATGCAAAATTAATAGTAATTGGTATTTAGTAAGAGTGGTAATAGCAGTAATATGTTAAGTGAAGTGATTGGAGGGAAAGGTGGAAGTTGCCTCGGATAGTAACATTAAACTATTTTTACACTATTAGAACAAAAAATTTTCAAATTGTTAGTAAAATAAAAAATAAAAATTTTTTTGTAAATTAATTTTTTGTCTTTCTACTTTTTTTAATTATTTTTTATTTTTTATTGATAGTATAGAAAACAAATATAATATTTTTATTTGAATGCAATTTATTTTTAAAAACTCAAGTCTTTTCCTAAAGACTCCTAGAGATCTGATTTTTGAAGGCATTCATATTTTTTTTTTATAAAATGTAAGTATGTAAAATATTTAAGAAATTTTACGTAAAAATAAATCATTATCATTAAATTGATCATATAAATTAACGAGGATGTACCCGTATATTTAAAAAAAGTTGTTTTATTTTTTAACTATAACGATTGTGGATATATAAATTAGAAACAGTATGCGATTTTTATTTCTCATTTTTTTTTTATTTTTCTGCAGGTGAAAAAAAAATACACGGCACTGCGGGCGAATACAGCGATAGAATAATATAGCGGTGGAGAAGAAAGAGCACAGCCTCTCTATACCTACACGCATGGCGAAGGCGAATCAAAATACGTATCATAAAATAACATTGTGTTAGGTAATATTATTGCAGAGGGAATAGTAATGTATGTGATATATAGGCCCCCATGAGCAGAAATAAAATCTTTAATATAATATTTTATTAATTCATAACTTATAAATTTATATTTTTTCGACTCGTTAACTTGTATTTGTGAGTGTATGTGTGTGTGTGTGTGTGTGTGTGTGTGTAAATGTGTGAAAATGGAGGTTATAATATAGCGACTGTTGCGTGTTTGGTGAGAATATGCTTACCGTCTTCACGGGTGCGAACCATTATCGGGAAAGAGGACGGACCGTCGCCGACGGACGTTCCCGCCAGCACCCAAATTTTGTACTCGGTCCACCGTCTCAAGCCTTCCAATGTGTACACAGTGACGTTTTCCACCCGGTACGGATTGGCTTCCGAGTCGGACATACCGCTCTCCGCAACCATCACTTTGTAGTAGATTATCTGGCCGTTGCTCCGATCAGACATCGGAGGCTGCCACTGGACCAGGATAGACGTGGGGCTGACGGCCTCGGCGGTTACGTTCTGCGGCGGTGCTTCAGGTACTGTGCGTAGCAGAAGCAGTATACCACGGGTTCAGGGGAAAAACACACAAAAATTCGTGGTGAAGAAATAAAAAAAAACAAAAATCAAAAGAAAAAAATACAAATAATAATAATAATAATAATAATAATAACGACGAAAACGAAAAATAATATTACCACCGCGAGACCGTATATTATATTCGTAGGCAGGGTAGAAACAAAACAAAATAATAATAAAAACGACAAACATCATCGATGTAAATCCCCTTGTCGTCGTTGAGTACACGATCGGTTATATTATTTTTTTTTTCTTTTGGATGGCGCGCGCGCGGATAAAACCCGTACAGGATGGTAGGTAGGTACTACGCTCCGATTCAAACAAAAGTAATATCACGATTTATATATATATATATATATATATAAAAACAAACGTGTATAACAAATCTATAATATATATAATATCGAAGTATGTGTGCTAGTGCATATTCTAACGTCATTAAAACACCGAGCTGCGTCCGATTCTTGAGTACACACAAGTAGCAGAATTATATTATATTATATTATACAAACATGCTTTGCGTAAACGGATCTAATATAATGTACATGTATATAAATGTTTATATAAGAGATATAAAATATTTATTATATTATGCGAGGTATTTTTTTTTCCAAGACATACATTATTAATATATACTTAGTATAACATTTATTTATTTTGTACATAGGGTGGATATGGTAACTTTCTACTGAAATGACGTTTAAATACGTTCGTCCTAAATGTTACAGATGGGTATACCCTGTAAAGCATCTAAGAATTAGATAAACTCAACGTTAAAAATATATCGTATGGTATCGATGATTTTAAAATTTTGATTATAAAAGTACAGTATAATGTTTTTTTGCGGAAGATAATTATGTCGTATTTAAATGTAAAACGTATCATTTGGCACACTTTAATATAGTTTATTATTTACATGAATTTATGTAGTTCAAATTTGCCTCATCATAGTTTTATAAAAGCCCGCCCTCAAGTATCTATTATTTAACACAAATTAAATTAAATTAATCTATTCACTTTTCCCGGGTAAATTATAGATTAACAAAAATAAAACCGCGGCTTCCGCCCGTCATTCATTATACGAGGAAGTAAATACGTCACAGCTGTTTATAGTATCATGGATTGATCAAAAAGTCGTGTTCAGTCTAAAAAATGAAAAAAAAAGTACCTCCCGCATATTTTATTTATACTATTCATTGACTACGCGTTGTTTCATATCATTCTCATAATTTACAAACGTCCACCTTGTGTACAGTCGGCAAGCAGCTCGGTACGATCGGTAAACAACACTCGTGCATGTGTCGCTTTCTTCCGGTGCGTAGTGGTGTGCACTCTATATAGTATTATTATTACGATGCCGATCGCGTCTCCTACCTGGAATGCTTTCCGCACGATATACACGTATAATAGCCGATCGAGTAGAGAATCTTTGACGCATGTTTGCGTCGGCGACACGCCACTCACTTACCGTATTGTTTAGTCCGGACCTGGATCGGCGGCGTCGGTGCCCCTTCACCGCGTTGCGATTTTGCTGCCAGCCACACGTAGTATAGCGTGTTTGGATACAGTCCGGTCAACGAGTAATTCTCCGACACCGGTATGCGCCGATGATGCTTTTCCTGTAGCAAGTATAATGCGTTATAATATTTATTTTGTCCCATTCCTACAAAACCATTTTGTTTGTATTTACATAAAGTCTAGGTTTCACGTCGTGAATATTATTCACCTTACACGATTATCGTGTTTTTGTCAATAATCGACTATCGTTAGTTCGATAAATAATAAAAAATTACAAACCTATTTAAAATAAGATCTATGTTGATAAAAATTAGCATAGTCTAGCTGTGGAAACTGTGCACAATGTGTATGTTATATGTTCGATCAGGAGTCTCCAAACTAAGACCAGCGAACTAGTCTTAACCCCTTAGACAGTTAGTAATCAATATATAAGTGTAATATCTAAAGTTGTTATTATGCACACGTAACAATTATCACTTGTATCGACTGCATAATAATTCACGAACTAAACGATTAGATTTAAACAGTGAAAGAGATTAGCCACATCGACGAAATTAATCGACAATGTTTCTTTAGTTACTTCTATACCTATGTTTGCAATGAACTTATTATAATAATTATTCACTTTACCAACCGATTTAAAATTCACTTATTTGAAACGTTGAAAAGGGGACTGAAAAGAAAAATAGATTCAGAATTCCGTGTTTCTAATGAGAAGTGATCGTTGAATTATTTGGTCATTTATTAAGGTAACAAAATAATATGTTTCATTTGCAAAGAAAGCATTTCTGTACCTAAAGCACAATGAAACGATGTATTAAAAATCAAATATCACAAAGAGATTTTAGTTGGGGTTTTATACATTTTTTTCAATATACACAATACTTAAATTTAAAAAAAATGGTAATTGAATTTATATCTGTGTATACTAAAATTTATTTGAAGGAACAAAATTTTTTTAAATGAAATACATTAAATCAAAATATAGATTGACCATGTCAGACAAACATTTGGAGTCAATTTTATACTTCTTATTAATAAAAATTATTACTAAAATTAATAATTAATTTATATAAGTATAATAAAAAATTATTTTCTAAACATTTATTAGTATATATTTTTTATAAAATTGAAAACTATAAGTGCTCATATATTTTGACCCACTGAAAGCTTTTAATATTTTATTTGGCCCTCCAATAAAAAGTTTAGAGACTCCTGTGTTAGATTATTAAGTTTAAAATCGTAAATGGTACATGCATATCAATGTATGTTGTAAAAATATGTTTAAAATTTATTATAAGATATCAAAAACTATTGAGGTTAAAATTATGAAATTAATTGTAATAAGAAAGTTCATTAAATTGACGTAACTAGACTAAGTTTATATGTAATTTATTATATCAACCTTGGCATATGTATCGTTCCAGTAGAGTTCATAGCTGAGAATTTGTTCGCCGACTTGATTAGGTTTAGCCCATTGCAGTCCAATGGACGTTTCACCGATTTCATTCACTCGCAAGTCTCTTGGTTGACTGGGCACTAAAACCGTATTTTTATATTAATAACTTCAAACGAAAATACAAACAGAGATGGTGAGAGTTCGAAACAATAAGACTTCAAGAAACACGATGACAATTAAAAACAGAACGGAAAAATATGCAGTACGAATGAAAAAGATGTACTGAAACAAATGATTGAACTCAAAATTATAAGATACATTACTATAAGAGCAAATATACCTAAAACGTTAGACGTGCAAACATTTGTATTTTATATATTATAATAAAGTTGTATTTATATTCGTATACAAATAGTTAATATATTTCATACATTTTTTTAAGTAATTATACAAAAAATGTTAGTTATTCTATAAAAACAAATTTAGATACGTATATACTCAATGAAGATTTTGATATATATATATATAATTTTTTTTTGAAAACTGTGTCTGCAAACATTTTGCTTCTAATAATGAATTCCGAAAAAATAAAAATAAAACAACAATCATACGGCGCCTTAAATAGGCAATTTAGCTTCATTGCTGTAGTACATGCGATAATTAAAAATTATAAAAAACGTTTTTAGAATAGTTTTGACATTTTAGATCAGTGAAAATTGTTGTATATATCTCATGTCGATCTTTCATGAAATTTAATTTTTATGAAAACAAATATTTGTCTTTTTTAAACGATCGAAATATAAAGTTAAAATAAAACTATATTAGTTGACTTACAACATTTTGTCCTATTTTATTTTCATAGTACATGTTTTGTCTCTAAAGTAGTAGCCACGATTTACGCCAACGTATTTATTGTAACAAAAACAGTCGGTAAGTGTAAGAATTTATTTTAAAATTTAAAATCTTGTCAAATTTTGGATTTTTGTGGTCATACAAAGTCTTTCAGTAATTCCCATCTATAATTACACCAAAAATCCTATAGCTAGACTGAGACGTCTTGATGTGTTATTCTCAGACCTAAATTATGCAAAACCTACAATAACGCATAACACTTTATTATAGCGACGGTTATATTTACCTCCTTGTTGCATTTTGACCTGAACTGGTGAAGAAAGGGGGCCGGGTCCCACGTTTGTGAAAGCTTGCACTCGAATAGTGTATACGGATAAAGGTGTCAGTTCATTAATGGTGGTCAGCTGATTGTTGTCAACTACCATAGTATTCCACGACGACAACTGTTGGTCTGGATTCACAGTGTAGTACACCTTATACCGCTAAAGATAAATTGAGGACTATGTAATTTATTATAATACACAACTAAATATTTTATTGCACGAAAATTCGATATTTTAGTTAGTCATTAATAATAATAATAATAATAATAATAATAAAATAGTTAACCTTCTTAATTGATATTCAAGTTTTTAAATTATATTTAAAACGCAGTGTAAAAATTGTGTTTAGGTATAATAAATTTTTAATTTCATAAACCCTGAGTAAATATATGTCAGTTGATGCCTAATTAAAATTTTAAAAAAATATAGAAGATACTTTTCATTCTTAACAACCTACTTTTTTTTTACTAGAACCACGTTGATTTTTATAAATATTAAAACAATTTATGCTTATGATATTATAACCGATCTTTTGTCTATATTTTAACTAGCACCGAAAGCTTTAATTGTTATGCAACGTATTGAATGTGACACGAACAGACGATAATCGCATAACTTTAGTCAAGTTTAATTTAAGACATCAGCAAATTGCGGTATGTTTATAATTAATTTATTAATTTATTTATTCGAATAAAAGCATTAACTACCAAGATTTTTTAAATGACTATCGAAGTTACATTAATATACTAAATGCAAATACTGATATTAGCTAATAGCTAAATATTTGTTGTTATATAAAAAAAAAATATACATATACATTATTGGTATTAATTCATTTTTATGAAATCACAGTAAATGTTTAGTATTTTTTGGTTGATTTTTATAATTTACGACACTCAATATTATGATGTTTACATATATACATAAGTATTCTTATATTAATATCTGATAATTAAAAAAATTAACAATTTATTATATTTTATCAAAATTCGGTATTTAATGTATTTTATAATTGATATTTTGTTTGTTTAACTAAATTATACGGAAAAATATTCTTGGCTAGAATGTATGAAAATAATAGGTATTTAAATTGTAAAGAGGATGATAATTTCTCATTTTCATAATAGAGGAGAATGGCTACGGTAGTGTAAGTAGGTATTCTATTAAGTGTAATAAATTATTAACTGGTACTTTAATTCTGTGCGTGAAAACGAGTAACACTTATTTGCATAAATAATTTTACTCCCTATCCATTCAACATTATATTATATATATTAAGTTGAACATTAATAGTTAAAATATTGTTATTATTTTGCTCACTATCACTTGACCGTTCGGCGTCTCGGGTTCTTCCCACTGTATGACCATCGTACTCGAGCTGAGCAAACGCACTTGAATATTCCGTGGAGCGGATCCGGGCTCTAAAATTAAACAAAATGTCAATTATGTCTAAAACGTAAAATTACAGTATACTATGGTGTGCCATATTGAACTTTTCTTAGGATCTCCTACTATATTTTATTTATTTTCAAACAAAATCAACAAATTAAGCAATAGTTTTTCAAATTAAAACTTTAAAGAAAAGTATTTTATAATAATGTATTAATATTGATAATTATAATAGTTACTTGCATAAATATATATATATATATATATAATTAAAAAATATTGATCTGAATAAAAGTTATTGCATAGTTAGTTAATCAAATTTGTCAGTTGTTTGTTACACGCTATATATAATTTTATTCTAAATTTCGTACCTCTTGCGTGGTATTGCGATAAAAGTTTATTGTAAAAATATTATAAAACTCGAATAAGAAAACGATTTTCCATTTCTGTCCATTAACCT
Organism: Melanaphis sacchari; assembly: GCF_002803265.2. NCBI lineage: Eukaryota > Metazoa > Arthropoda > Insecta > Hemiptera > Aphididae > Melanaphis > Melanaphis sacchari. The sequence continues at coordinate 185,287 of NW_020271303.1, forward strand.
TTAAATTGAGTCGCGGAGAAAATTCTAATATTTTATATTTTATAAATTATATAATTGATTAGATAAATAGAGAAAATAATCTTATCTAATGTAAATTACAACGATCTGCAATAAAAAATTTCAAACTGTGACACACCATGTATAGGTATATTTTGTGATTGAGTAATAGGTAGTAAATAGATAATGTAATAAGTATGTAGTAATAGGTAATAACATGAGTAAAAAACAATTAATATTATAATGATTACAAGTACATTGTTTATTATTCAATACTATATTGTATGGATAGTACTGAAGTATATTCATACAAAAAAAAAAAATAAATAATTTTATACTAATTATATACAACATTAATATGTGTGATGTTGAAATATAAAAACTAAAAACTATAAAATCATTATCATATAAAGATCATCATTTTCAAAAAAAAAAAAAAAATGTATTTCATTCATACAATTAATTCTCTCGATTGAATCAAATATTGAGCTGTAAGTATTTGAAGTATATAATGATCATTTTCCAAACTAAATTAAATTGCTTTTTCTACTACAAAGAAAAAGTTTAGATTAAAACGATTTCAAAGTGTGTAGTAACCGTTTAAACGAAAAATTAGTAAAAACGTTTTCAATTTAGACACATATTGAAAGTATAAAGTTTTAAGTTTTTATTACCAAGCAGTTTTTAAAATTTGTATTGCTAATTAGTAATTAGTAATAAATTAATTAACACTTAAAAGAAATTGTGTTTAAATTAAAATTAAAATTATAATTTTTTTTTTTGTTAAATATTTATAGTATTACAATTCTAATACTATAATAATATGTAAATTATTATTTATCATTCAATTTTATAAAATAATTTTGTTTTTAAAAGAATTACATTTAATGAAAAGAATAATATTATGTTAAGATTTACTTAGAAAGGATGAGAGTATAATTTAAAAACATGTGTAAACGAGGAAGATAATTTGATGTACAACAATGTTCATTTTATTTTAATTATAAAATATTATGTTGGGATTGTATTCAAAAACCATATTTAATTACGCAATGTAAAATAATAGTTATATTTTATATTTTATTAAATTCAGGGCACAGAAAAATACTTAAATTAATAATGTTAATAATAAATTGACCATCTGTAGTAAAATTAAATTTTTAAACAAATTTTTTGGCTATTTATTAAAAATGCTTTGCAATGAAAAAGTGGTATATTTTTACCACATCATAGGACAAAGAATAACAATTATATGTTTTTAATCAAAACTATTTTAATTAATAATTTATTATTTTTAAATTTAATTTAATTTTAGATTCTGGATAAATTACAATGGTGTATATTTTAGACATTGAAAAAAAAAAATTAAAATATATTAAAAATAAATGGTTTTATACTAAAAATTTCATAGTATTAAATGAAAAAAAAAATATATTTTATTTATTCACGCGATGAATTTTGTATAAAATAAATAATAGAAGGTTCAGTAAATGAAAAAAATAACTTTAAATATGTGACCAATTGAATGTTTATTATTTTATACAGGCACTTATTATAGATTTAATTCAAGTTTTAATTCGAAAAATGATATTCATATATATGCACATAATCAGAATAAATTATGGTTACGCATATAATTTTTGGAAACGAGAACAAAACTTTTATCCACTCACGAATTGTGTACTCGTAAAAGGAAATTAATCAATTCTAGAAATTTCAAAGGAAATTGAATTATTATTTAAGCATTGTTAAACCAAGTTTGATGTCATTCGGAAAAAAGGAATATAATTTTTATTTATTTTTAGTTTGTTTTATATATATATATATATATATATATTATATACTTATGAATATTCGCAGCTAATTTTGATGAATCAATTAATGTTAGTACAATAGTGTTATGTGTTATATATATTTATATAACACAGCTAAGTCGAGAAAATTAATATTGCTGTTAAAAAGGTGTAGCTATGATTATACACGTTAATATAATAATATTATATTGAATAATAAACGACAAGGTTGATTAAATTTTAAATCTAACTTACTTGCACCTTCACCAAAAGCAGATAGGCCCGCTAGAAGAAAAAAAAACAGAAATATAAGAGTGAGCGAGTTAAAAATAGTACATATACGTATACACTGGCATCGTGTGCGTAAGAGCTGAAATATGGACGCCGTCCATACAACACTCAGTGTATACACATATCATAGAAAAGCGTTATCAAAATATAGGTGTATTCAATAGCCCAATAAAAACCGGACGTCTACGATGATAAAATATCTATATCTATATATACGTATATATACATATATATATATACATTTATATATACAAACGATGCAGTGCTGTTCTTCAAAAGCTTTTAAACTAATGAAACAGAAGTTTTTCATTCCTGTAGGTACCTATAGTTGATATAATTCGACGCCTGTGTTATTACTATTATTTTTTTTTCTGTCGCCAAACTCGGTGTATCCTATGTGCGACCACCGTTTTGTCGTCTATACAAACTACTACTATATAATATAATATATGACATCTCATACACACCCACACACACACACACACACACATACACACACATATATATATATGTATACTATATGCATGTAGCGTTTAATTAATATACAGTTTTAATTTTATACCGTGTTTACAGCGTTCACACAATGGTGTAATTATACTCGTACAACAGCGATTTTGTAGACAATGAGGTAAAAAAAATTCATTACGTAATCGCGAGTTTAGCTTCGCACGGGTGTGGTGGGTAGGTGTCTAGAAATATAATAACAATAATAATAAAACAATGTTTAACCACACTATCCCTTTGCATCAGTCAGACAACACTACCATAGGGCAGCAACAACAGCTACTGCGGCTACTTTTCGGGGTCGAAAACTTCGACCTGGCGGTGGATCAAACGTTGTTATTATTATTTTAATATACATAAAATTTAACTTTTCATTATACGTTTAATAATAATAATAAGCCGACTTGTGTGATATTGTTTTTTCTAAAATGGAGGTCACGCAGGGGATAAAAACGTTAGTCGTTATATATAAGCTACCCAGGGGCCCGGCCCGGCCCCGTATACTGTATATTACGGTAGCCAAAACCATCACCACAGTCACCACCACCACCATCATCATCTCCTCGCTACAACTGTTATTGTTATTTTTTTTTTTCGGAACTGTGAAACATATATAATATAGGTAGTATAACCGCAGTATCTTTAGAGGTGATTAAATTGCATGCCTCCATCAAGAAAATACGTGTAAAACAAATTATATTAAACCATGGCAACGCAATCGGTTGAAAAGCATCAAGTTTAATTCGATTATACGATAAACTGTATAAGCGCGTTTTGTCCGTAGGCCTTAGAATATTAAAAAAAATATATACATTATACGTAGCCGCTACACACGATTGTTGTTCTTTATAAAATTAGCACTTGATATGTTATCAGTGATGCACTCATAGAAAGATTTTTAACCTATAATTTAATTATGTAGAATAAAATCATAATAGAAAGTCAAATAATAACAGTGATAATACAATACTATAACTTAAGTGTATTTTAATATATATATATACTTCACGGATAGGAAAATCCCTAAAGTATTAAAAAAGTAAGTAACCGTAGAACATTAAATTTAACAAGAGAAAATATGCGTGTTCAGTATATTTATTCAAGAAAATAAAATACTTCACTAAGAAAAAGCCAATATATTTATATGGTAGGAATATGAATCGTATGTGCTACTAAGTTTTGAAATCAGATATGCATAAAGGGGTTGCTATCATTTTCCGTTGTACTCAAACTTTGATAATTATTATACTTGATTATGATAATATGTATATATATAGAACTAAACCTATTAATGTAAAAAAAAAAAAAAACGTTTTATTTTATTGACGTAAATTTTTCGGGGGGCGCGACCGAAGAAAAACATAATCTGAAATAAAATCTAAGAGCATTTAATACTATATATAGTATGCAAATGGTAATGTTTATTCGTGTTCACGGGAGTCGACACAATTTCGTACCTAATAAACATCTTATCGATTTCAATGATCAAGTGGGAACTAATTTTAAAAAAGCATACTTAATAACATCATTATTATAATGCAAACCATATCGAGGTCAAATATGGTTTCCGATGCTTTAAAACTTATGTAATGCGTATACATAGAAATCCTATTTCGATGATTATGTAAGTTTTATTCAAGACGTTATACATATAATACCATATATTCCAGCTAAAGGTTTTTTTTTTTTTTTTTTTTTTTTAATTTTCGATGCACTCTTATTTTTCACGTCTACAGCTCAAGCATTTGTGGAGAAGTGGGAGATAGGGAAGATCCGTGGTACAGCAGCAACGCGGTGTAACAATAATATACATAAACACACACACACACACACATGTATATATACACATACATACACACAACATACGAATTCGATTTTACGTTATATATTTTTAATGTTAATATTTTTCGAATCGATGAGCACACACGTTCGATGTGGTATTCGTAATCTAGGGGAAAACGCGAGCACGTACAACGTATGCGTATTATATACATATATAGGTATAATATAGTTTTATTGTCTGCGCGTTTCCATTGTATGATAACCACGTACAAGCCACCAACCGCAAGGGGACGAACAGGAGAAAACATCATCGGCATATGCATGTAATTTCGGTTAATTATGGAAAAACGGTTTTTGGAAAAGAGCGAAAACGAGGGGAGAGAGATCTAAATATGCCTCAGTGGCGTCATTGTCCGCTGTGTGTACAATGCACAATACCGAAACTGTATACATATAATATGGTGGGAGGAAAAAAGAAAATTCGCGTGTTAAAAAAAGTATATTCATTTATAAATGTATATATACAATACATATATATATATATTGTAGTCTTGGAATGGGAAATTAATAATTGGTTTTTATTTTTAACTTATTTATATTATAAACTCAGATTTGCAGAAAAATTACATTTTTAATGTTCGATTTTTTTTACAAAAAATATTATTAACAATTGAACTACAGTAAGCAGTATTGAAAAATGTAACAGATTTCAACTCGATTATTATGTATTAAAATAATGTTTGATTCAAATCACATGTTTGAAATAAAAATAAAAATAGTCAATTGCTGATGGAAATTCTATTATTAATGTTATTATATATATATAGAAGGATATGTGAACGAACTGAAAATAATAAAAATCTTGATTTATATTCATTTGATAAACTCTTCTCTTTTATGTTAATACATTATTTTTTTCCCGGCGTACATTATAATATTACGAAGTATTCGTTGAGACACGTCAGAATGTAATTAGCTAATGGGTTGTCATCTGAACAACGAATATTAAGAGACACGATAGAGATAATGATAATAATAATAATAATATTATGTACAACGTTATATTTACTGTGCTGTTTGCGGAGACATTTTCATCGTAAAAGATAAATGTTTCATAAAGATATTATTATACACGGTAGTGTTAATTATTTGCCCGATTGAACATTGTATAATATTATACACGTAAAACCTAAACCGCGTTAGGTTGTAGAAGTATACATTATAATATTTTATATGTTTAATTTATAATCATTGTACCGCCCCAAAAAGCAATATCTGTATAGTGAGAAGCGTAAAATATAATAAGAATCGATAATATTGGGTTTAAAACGACAACGATAAAACGTAAATATTTTTTTTTCATCAGAATATTATAATTATTTGAGGTTTGGATTAAAAAGTTTAATTAAAATTTAAATACGATCTCGAGTGTTTGGTTAAAAGTTTTAATTTTTCAAAAATATATATATATATATACCTAATACATTATTTTACTTAGTTTTTATGATATTCGGATAGTATGTAAATTATTTGTTGTGGTCTGGTATGATTCTTTCTTGATAACTATTTTAATTACTAACGCACTGTAACGATTATTAAAAAAAATTATGATCACATATTATAATTTATTGGTTTTTTGAAAAAAAAAAAAATAGTTTTGCCGTGAATACTTTTGCATCATATTATAACATCACTAAGATAGTAAGGATTTTATAAAATAATAAAAATCAAAACACTTAATCTGTCTTATTAGTTATTGGTTTATGATAACCAATTAAAATAAAAATATTAGGTCAATTAAAAATGAAACAAAAAAAAATAAAAAATTGATAATTATGTAACTACGATACTGCAGCATTTTGCAACAGAAAGAAAAATTCACTAACATTTTTCAATCAGCGAGAAAAAATTTAAAATGTGAAAATTTCACACTTAAAAAAAATTAAAAAAATATTGTGTAGTATGCCAGTATATATACACATCAAAACAAAAACGATTTTATATACGCTATATATAGGTACTAAACGGCAGAAGGAAGAAAAAGAATAGGTGTATAGTTTTATGCTATGCTTAATTACTACTGTGAGTTTGATTGAGACTAATCATCTCAACGTTAAAGTAGATAATAGTATTTACTGTGCAAAATCTACATACATCAAAAAGTGCAATCAAAACACAAAAGGTGCAAAACATCAAAAAAAAAAAATAAATAAAAAAAAAAAAATAGTGTATACATTTAAACATCAAAATATTCGCGCACTTACTTAGATTAATAAATATTTTTTTAACGAAATTTTATCCGTTAAAAACATGTTCAAATGTAGCATGAAATACACATAAAAAACAATATTTTTTTTTAGGAAAGGAAGTTATTATGAATGGTGATAAGGGAAGTGGGGGGTTGTGTTTATATTCAAGACTATACCATCTTTTATAACACGTTTTGTTGGCTCTCAGTCGTTGGTCAAAAATTAATTAAAAGCTCACAGTGGAAAAAAAGAAATAAGAATAATTTTTTTTGGCGGGAAAAGTTTAAGAATAAAAGCATTCGACCTCTGGCACCATTAATTAGTTTTCTAATTAGACCGGGAAATTAACCGTTTTGAAATTTCCACTTTTACTGTATAAGCTAAATATATACACCACCGCTGTGTGACTGTATATATGTGCTTTTTTCCGTTGTTGTTGTTCTCATTAAAACAACAATAAAAGACGGGTCTCCCATCCAAAAAAATAATAATGGTAATAATAAAAAACGCAAGTTTGTTCAAGCTGTTATTTGACCAAAAAAAAAAAAAAAAATAATAATAAAACAAAAAATAAACAAGTAAATAATGATAACGTCAATAGTTGTAATTGAAAAACCATTATCCTAATGGATTTCCGTCGTACACCTCCAAACGTGACAGTCCATCTAACCACCACCCATGCCCAACATATTATTTAATATATATAAATAGTGACTTCATGGCTGAGATATTATTATTTATCTTGCTACACGGAATTCACACTCAACAGGCACTCACATTATAATATTGTTATAATGACGGTCACCAGCTGCATTGACGTGACTACATATTATGACGATGGCCCACGGCGAATTATATGTAATAAGTATACAATTTTATACTATCAGGTTTTCGTACCGGTACGATATAATATTTAACAATAACAAAAATGCGTAATAGAAAAAAAAAACAAAAAGTCAATATTATTATTTATATGCTTTGCATAGACTATAATGACGGTATACTTCTTAAAACGAGACGAATCTTCACATATCGTATAATACACTCGTATTCGAATTCGGCCCTCACAACGATCACTTCCGGGGGGGAAAAAAAAGAGAGTTCCATAATTATTATAATTTATCCCTCAGGCCATGAACAACAACAACGGGAGAATAGCACAGTAAATTATAATAGTAATAAATTAATTTTTTAAAAAAAAGACATGGTTGAATTTTTTTTTTATTTTGGCGGGATAGTTTGTCAAACGTCATGTTACCTGTCTCTCCGGTGGTGGCCACGATGGGTGGCGACGGAGGCCCGTGACCGAACCCGTTGACGGCCGATATGGTGAATTCGTACTGGGTGTAAGGGCTCAACGGCCGTATCGTGTAGTACATGGTCACCACGCCACTAATGACGCCCGGCGACTGAGATGCCGATCTGGGTTTGTGCGATATCGTGTAATACTGTATGTCATCCGGGTTGGGATGCGACCAGCTCAGCTTGACCGATGTGGATGTCACGTCCGACACTTTGACGTCAATCGGCGGACTGGGTAGCGCTAAATACGAAAAAAATAATCTATGTTATGTGGGTCGTATTACGATTATATATTAATCCGTACATTACTATGTCGTAAAAAAGTGCGGCGGTCATTAATGGTCGACGGGACTGAAAATAACCTAACCTCCTGATGTTTGCCGAAATGTACAAAACTCTTATTTGGACACACCATAATAAGCGGCAGCATGTTAAAGAAGTTAACTACGGTGATTTGTGAACGTGATAGTACATTTCCAACGAATCAAGTCATCAAATTATTTCAATTTTTTTATTGTAATTTAATGAATATAGTAAATGCAGAAGATAAGACAAACGTTTCTTCTTCTAAATTTAAAACTAATTGATAGTATTATTATATTGGCGCAGTATTATGTATTTCTACGAATATTATATTTACTGTGGACATTTTCATTAGATCCCAACCGAATACAGATTTTCTGCGCGTATATTTGAAAAGATGGAATAGTGCAATCTCATGAAATAAAACCCTTCAACATATTTATATATATATATATATATATATATATATATATCATTTATAAAATCCTCGTGGGATAACCACCTGCAGTAAAAATATAATATGTATAATAATACAAATCAAAAAGTCTATTACCTTTAAAATCGGTTTTAAATCGGAAAGAACGACAAATAGAGTTTTGACAAAATTAACAGATAAGTATAATATATAATGTAGATTGTACGTAGTATACATAGTAAACACCCTGTTTTTCTGTAGTTAAATAAAGAAAGCAATAAACAAAAAAATAAAAAAATAAACAGGTAAGTGAACAAGAACAAAAGGACATTTTTGAAAATAAATACCTGCAGCGTTAAATATAGATTATAGTCTGGGTATACATAATGTATAAAAGCCAATAATAGTAGCATTAAAAAATAAAAATACGAACTTCAGAGAAACGATTAAATAAAATGTGATACGTGATGCTTTATAAAATAAAAGTAGTTTCAAATAATGAATCACCTATACAATTTATTGATGTAAAATTGTTTTAGAAAAAAAAATAAAAATCGAAGAATTGTATTCTTTTAAATGCACAAAATAAGATTTAGTAGAATTTGTTTTCATGTTTGACGTTGAAAAATTGAGTTTCTATGATACACAGTAGTATTTATTTTTTTATTCAAGAAAACTTGTTTTTGTTTTTTTTTATTATTTCTGTTCGTTATATCATGATAAAATGTCCATAATAATTTAAATTATCGTCATCAAAGTCATATCATATATTTATAATGTGTACTAAGCTGTTTTTGTTATAATCCAGTTTCCAAACTTGTAATAATGATTCAATACAATGAATTATATATAATATTTGAAAGCGAAATATCTATGTACACATACATCAATGTAATTTAATACGAATCGCAGCTAGTAGTTCAGTATGAAATGCGTTTGGCGACCGATATCTGAAGAACAAGAAAACGTCTATATTCAATATAGGTTGTGAGGCTTACTACCTTATGTATGCGATAGGAATTCGCACTAACTTAAATTACATTTAACCCTTAACGAGTTAAGTTCAACTATCTATCTAATAATCACTGTAGTAGGTAGGTACTTAAGGTAGATTATATATAATATAAGCAGGTACATATATGTATGTATAGTATGTATATTGTATATTATGGGTTTAATTAGTTTAATAAATCCTTAGCATATAGTTTTATCATTTGACGATCACTTCACTGATAAAATATACATAATATCGTAATAATTTTATTATAATGTATTTTGCATGGCAGAGGGAAAATGGATGCACGTTCAATTTACGTTAAAAGTTAACTTACTCAAGACTTTAATGAAAGTCGTCGCTTCAATCATGCCTAGAGACGAGGCCGCTATACACGTATAATTATCTGAAACCTCAACGTTGGTCAAGTTCAACACGTTTCGTCCCACAGGCAGTTTATCTTCAGGAGAGAGTTCTGTTGTCTTTCCTTTGCGCCATTTTACGTACGGCATCGGCGAACCGACGGCCACGCAGGGTATGCTGATGTTTTCACCAACTTTCACCTTCTCCATAGTTGGCGGAGGGATGGAAAACTGAGGCGGTACTCGGCGAACTGAAAATAATAAAACGGTTAACGGTATTATCGAGTTTGGAATTACAAAGTACTTTCACACGATCGTAATTGACATCGATTGGGAAACAAAATATCTATATAAATAAAAAATGTAAAGGAGCTTAAGTTAAAATTTTTTATTTTAGTACGGTTGTCATTTTGTCAAAAAGAATAAACCGACGGGAGAAAAGAATGTAAAATTATAATACACGCAACAGTAACGGATATCCTAATTGTTTAGGGAATACTGCTGTCAATAAATTATAAAGACGAAACTCTTTTCGATTACGAAAATAGCACTTAAGCGAATTACTAAACACGGGGACAATATGCTACTACAGAGGCGGAACGCTGTTGGACGACGCCGATGGCATAAGACAAAGTCAAGTATTCGACTTGAAATAACTTGATTATCGTAATTGGGTAGCATTTTTAATGTACTCGATGTATGAAGCACTGTCAAATTTGCTCTCAGCTAATTCAGCTCGTCTAAAATGCAGGAATTACACCCGGGTTGTTTAAGAAAGTTTTGAGCATTCTGTAAGAACGAAATTAATCTAAATGCTCTGTTGAACCAAACGATAACGTCATAATTTGATCAAATATTAAAGAATCATGAATATTCTTCAACTATCGTCTTCAAATAACTTATATAATGAGTTATAGTAAAATTATGTGTTTTTTCAAGTTATTTTATAGTATATAAAATAAATAAAAAAAACACTATAATATAGGGACGACTGATGACAACCTGAGGATGGTATCAAAGTTTCTGAGAAGAAGGTAGGGAATATTATTAAATTTACTTTTGTACAAAAATGTTCATACGAAGGTAAAAATATACGCGCTAAATATTTAAAAATTTATTTAGGTAATTTTTAGAAATTTTACATTCATAAATCATAAAAATAATAATGAAAAACTACAAATAGAAGATCATAATTTGAAAATTATAATACATTATAGTCTTTATGAATAGGATATTAAATTTAATTATTTTTATATTAATATTAAAAGCTAATAAATATTTAGCAGATATAAATTAGTAATAAATAAAGGAAATGTTATGAGCCGGTTGATAAAATGCACAAAAAAAAAAATAAAATCACATTTTGATAAATAACATCGTAATTAGATAACTTTTATTTTTTTATCTAAATCAGTGTGAACAAACGATTACCCTGAATAAGGTAAGATAATTTATATGGTTATAGATTAATTAATCAAATTGGTTTTAATGTATAGTTACATGATTTAACGTCGGTAGAGACAAGATGTATAAAAATATGAATAAATGTTATTTGAATGTTTATACAATTTTTGTATAGGAACTGCAGTAAATTTGTAAACCCACAATCTAAACATTTTAGTATCAAGCTCATTTGACTTTCACTTCAATTTAAACTTTTTACTTTCATAAACTAGTTAAAAAATATGTTATCGTCGAGGCTTAGAAAAATTAAACAATTTAAAATATAACCTTAATACCAATAATCAATATTATTATTATTATGACAAAAAAAATATCAAACGATTTTTTAAAACAAAATTTGAATATAATATAAACCAACAATCTTTATGTATAATGTACTATTGTTATTGTCGCTAATACTAATTAATGTTCATTTATCAAAAAGAAAATTAATACAGTTGAAAGCACCTTTTAAATTAAATTGTTAAAATGTAAGCAATGATTAAATTGTTATTCTAAAACAACTTATGGTAATAAATAATAATTATATATATAACTTAATTGTTTATTTTTTTAATCAAAAACTATAGGGTTTACAGATTTGTCTTCACAGAAATTATTTAGCTCGATGTTTATGTCACCAGTCAGATGGGTTCCAAAACGTAAGCTTTAATGATTCAAAAAGGTTAAAAGCTACATATGTTGTATCTTCTTCGATGAATACTATAGTGGAATGTTTTATAATTATTAATTTAAATCGACAGTGGAACGAAATATCTACCACGAATACAGTTTTGCTTAAAATTATTTATGCAAACCTCTGCTAGTTATAATGGATATTCATATTACTTTTATCGATAGTGTTATTATAATATAATATAATACGATTGTTGCCAATAACGACACTAAATTGCAAGCAATGTTCTGTGAAATTACAAGGTGTGTTATGGTGGTGTGTTCAGAGTGAAACGATTTGTTGCTTTAATATTCGAATGGTTGACGTTGCACAAAAATACATAAAAACATGAATACTAGATCTTTGGTCAAAACGACACGCGCAATACGGCATTGTACCCGTGTGGCGTGTGTATATAGTAATCAAAAAACACAAAATTTAGTTCTTTAATTACTATAACGTCATAACTTTTATACTAATCCAATTGCGAGTGCAATGGCCCTTTTCTGGGGTTTTGAAAATAATCCTTCGTCCGACCCAATGATGCGCCGTACGCATTTTCCGTTCTGTGTAAGTCATAGGTAGGTTTTCCTTATTACAGCGAGCATTAAGCACACATGGATAGTGGGGTTAAAAGGGTGGCAGGGCTTGTGGGAATTTGAAAACCGGAATGCAACCTCGGGCTGGGTTAATCGTCGTTATAATACCGTCTGGCTGGTCGGCAACGGAAAGTACACGAAAGGACCAATCATAAAAACGTAAAACGCCAGAGATTAACTAATGATAACACAGACTGAACAGGATTTACCAAGTCATTCAACACACAATTTTTTTTTATAAGCCTGGCCGAAATTATACACCACTGCAGTGGCAAACGATAAACTGAAAGCCGACTATTATATCGCGAGAATTCAGATGATGACCAAGAGATATTTTTGTGGTTGAATATAAAACCAAGTATTTAAATGTCGAGTTTAAGAAAACTGAATTTTAAAAATGCATGTATTAGAAAAATAAAGTTAATTATATTTTTTGATACATAAATGTAATTCAAATATTCAACAAAATCAGTCAGAAACAAACAAAAAAGCTATCGATAAATAGATATAAAAAGATGTTAACATCAGTAAATTTAAAATAAAAAATAAGTATTTGCAAAAAATGATAGTTTAACTACAATTAAAATGTTGATATATATATTATATATATATAGATTATTATGTTTATTACAATTTTAAGTAATCATGAAAATTAAAAAATATAAAAATAAAATTTTGGTTTCATAAAGTTTATTTAATAATTAAACAATATAAAAAAAAAATGTTTGATGTGAAAAATTTAATTTAGTTATTAAATAAAAAATTTAACGATAAATGTTCAATTCTATAACACTCAAATTTCCTCAAGAATTATGTTTCCATAGTTACAATATGACGTTTTCTAAAAAGTGGCACAAGACCACGCATTAGTGGGTTTCGTTTAATTGTTATAATTTATTCATACTCGTAAGTATACTAAATATAGGTAAATATTGCCTTAAGGTGTCCACACCATAAACAACGATAAATATTAGTGTGTACAGTATATGTACCAGCATATTATATGCATACACAAAACCGATAACTGTAGGAAAACAATAAGAATTTATTGTATTCTTAAAATTATTATTATTAATATCAGCTATAAGGTGGAAGATGAGGTAAAAATGAAACGCTCGAGAAGTATAAAAATGTGTTAACGGTTTTTATTATAGGCGTAAAATAATAGATAATTTTCATCGTGTTTTAAAAATATATAAAGGTATAAACCGTTTAACGATAAATTATGTTTAGCATATTAAATTTTTATTACGAAAATGTATGTATAACGTATACACTATACCCGTATATTATATTATATTTGTATTGTATTTTATAAAACATAAAAACTAAATCTTATGAAATACAATTATTATTTTATCACATTAATTTTTTTTTCCGAAAACATTCCATAAAATAATCGTAAATATATATTTATTATTTGCATATTATACCCAAAAAAAATTATATATCATATTATATCAACCTACAGCATATTATTAATACAAATATTTTTATTTTAACTATGGAATATTCAAAATATTCAATAGGTAGGTACCTAATTCATATTAAACAAAGCTAAATTACAACATAACTGATCTGAGTTAAACACGGTTACGAAATTATAGTAAATTAAGTAACTTTAAAATATATAGTCCGTAAACGTTATTTATTTAATGCAACACTTTTATTATTCTAAAAACGTTTGATTTCTGGAAATATTAATATTAATATTTGAAGTTATTTAAAACATTTTTCTAAAATAAATAAATTTTTTTAATAGCAACATCATTTATTTTTAATTTCTTATTCTAAAGCAAAGTAAATTTTAGAGTACTTAAAATGATAAAAATAGAATTTTGGATAGTTATGATTATATAAAGTTTGGATGAGTGGAGTAGAGTGATATAGGAATACCTCAAAAATATTGGTCTACTACTCAACGTTTGTCTCCGCTTATCTAAATATTAAATAGTTATAACTTATACAAATTTAATTAGGGTTTATAATGACTGGTTATGAGAGCGCGAAAACAGTTAAAATATGTAAGCATATAATATTATGTTAAATATTTAAAAAAATTATTCGAAATTCCGAAAAAAATGTCCATTGTGTAAAAACAATTTACTGACGAGTAAACAATACATAGATTTACAATAAGCTAAATCGATGTTTTATCGACGATAAGACAACATTTCATTATATTAGAATCAAATAGATTAAATGTTTATCATACTGTTTTTGACAAATTAATATTTAACTTCTTCGATGACAATAAATAGCTTTATCAAAAAATATTGTGTTTTATAATTAAAATTGAATACCTATGCTTAAAAAGTCTTTGAAAATCAATGAAATTGACTCCTTAAAATAGACGAAATACGCAAAATATGCATTTTTAATTTTAAACTTACCACTGTATAACTTGGATTTCCAGTTTGGTGCTATAAATCGAGTGTATATAGTACAATTAGCAACTGTTACAACTTCCGAGCCATTGTTATAACTAATAAACTAATGAATTCGAAATACTCTGAATAATATTCATCTTTGGAATATGAAATTAAAAATGGATGGTGTCATTCAAAAAAGCAAAAAACTGATAGCGATATAAAATAGTAAAACTACATATTTTTTTCCGTAAAATTCTGTAAAATAAATATTTTAAAAGCGTTTGGATTTCTGAAATAACGAGTGTTACGTGAAATTTACAACCCAGTTTATATTTAGAAGAAAAAATAGGATTAACAATTTTTTAATTAAATAGTTATTCATTTCACAAAACGTATACAAGAGATATTAAAAAAATATATTGGAAATATGCCATGTAAAAATTATATTATGGCTTAAAATGATTTAGTTATAAATGAATATGTCATAATTAGATACATATTATTTTACTGATATATTTGTCCCTTCACGGGAATCATTAAGCATCAACTATTTTGCATAACTATAAGCATTTTATATTTCATATCAAAGCTATTGATAGTAATAACCTATATAATTGATTAACACCACGTTGTAGTAGGAATATGATGTTCCATATAATTATAAAAACAAAATAAAACATAACGTAACAGAATTGTAAGAACTAACACAACTATGTGCAATTAATGTATTATATGTATATAATAACGAAGGGCTTCGAGGAGGTTTGTACAGGGTGGTGGCAGCGGTCTAGTGGTTTTTGAATTTAATTAATTAACACACACTCACACTCTAACACATACACATACGCATATTAATGGTTCGCGCATATATATACATATTATATGCGGAACTGCACTGTATCTTGTTGTAGAGCAGTCTCTATCCGGAATCATTTTTATTCGGAAACCATAAACTCGAGTATAGGGGAGGGACAATTATGAAATTCTGAATTCATATGCGTGTGAATAGGTGGTGGACGAAGTCGGTAGGTGGCGGCGAACCAGACGACATTATAAAACATATGTTGTCCACCTACCCCTTTGCAAAAGCACAGCGGCAGAGGTGACCCTTCTTCCCGGCAGTCCAAAGACCGGTGCCCAATTACGCTCTCGTTGGGCCATGCATTTAACCCAGACCACTTCCGGTGGACTTGCACAATCAGCAATGCCATTTTCCCGGGATGACGACCTTTATACCGGATGGTAGCGTTTTTGCTACCGTCTCTTTTGAATAATCTACAATAATGTACGACCCTTTTACAAACATTTTTTTTTTATTCGTTTTATGATTTGTGTCACAGACTCAGAGATTCGTTAGTAATAAAGAATTTTTATACAATTTTATTTATATTAACATATTATTAAGTATAGAGTTAAAAAAGTATATAATACACGTAGATAGTACTAACTATTAAATAAGTATATTATTGCTGATATAAAGCCATATATATTTTTATATAAAATATTTAACTTCGAATTTCTACTTGAGTAATTTCACGAGAGTTAAATTATTATGCCGTTCTTATAAATACATTTGTTAAGAAAATAATCACTTATTTTCTCGAATATATAATTAGAATAGAAATCAAATAGCCGTTACTCGTGATATATAAATATAATGATTTAAAATACGATTTCTATATTATATTATACAATAAGACCAACGTATTGCGTCAATCAGATGGAATAAATGCTATAATTATTTTTCAGAAAAAACTGCAGGCATTTTTAAATCCTTATTTAAATTGTCCGATATTTATTTAAGCCACCTGAATCGGCGGATTAAGCGGTAAACCGCTTATGGAATAAACAAACCCCAGGTCGAATATAATTAGAAAAACAGTTTCAAGGGGAGACGAAAAAAACTAACAAAAAATAAGAGATAAAAAATATTGCGGGTAATTATTTTAATTAGCAGACATTAACGATTATCGTGTAGACGAACTGTAACCCCTTCACACCTGAGTTTTTTAAATAACAACATAGAAACAGGTACTAATTTATTAATATATCTAATCAGGGTAGGTTTATACTGTACTGGTAAATGGTATAAATGTCCTAAGTCAAAAACGACTAGTTTTCAAAAAGAGAAAACAAAACTTTGAAAAAGCATTCAAAACAGCTGATAATTAGTTAAATTAATATTAAATAGAAACTTAGAATCGGGATTTTTAAGTGACTTAAGATACTTAATTGGATTTTTATTTTATATGGCTTACGTTATTAATATCATTCAATTTTAAAAAGGCATGTATTTAAAATGATAACTATATTTTATGTTATTTGAGCAAAATATATAACAAAAATAACTTATAAGTTATATCTGTTCAATAAAATTTCTTATTACTTTCAATTTAGTTTAGAGTTTTTTCTTTAAAAAAAAGGACAAGATCGACAAAATAGCTGTCCGTCATGCACTAGTGACGGTGGAAAATGGTTTTATACACTAATTTTCTAACCCTAATAATGCAATTAAATTTCTTTCGGTTGTTGAGTTTTAAAGGGGAAAATAAGAGACAGCAGAGAGAGAAAAAAGAAGAGGAAACTTTAAAGTTTATGCGGACGCGATATTCTAATTTGATTGCTAAGAAAAAAAAAATTGTAAAATATATAAAAAAGACTTGCTGCAGGTATAAAGTAAAGACTTTTCGACAACCTCAAGGGATGAGATGTTCCGTAGTAAACGTGTGTTACACTTTTACTTTTACTGTTCGATTTTTTTTTTTATGATAAAGCGTGATAAGGATAATAATAATAATAATAACAATAATAATAGTAATAATAATAATAACAATAATAATAATAAGTATTCATATAAATGAAGTAAAATACTTATAGAAATATGAAGGTATACATGTAAGATGTAAGGACATGTGCACATTTATTATTGAGACTAGTGCGTTTTATTGAACAGTTCACCGCGATGAAATGTATGATAAAAATGTATTCACCCGTAAAACGTGTTCGTGGTTAAGCAAATATAATAAACATACATATCGAAAGATGTATAGTATGTAAGTGGAACGCCAATTGTTTTTCAGTGGTACAACGTATAAAAATGAAAATGAAAACGAAATTGATTGTTGATCGAAATTTAGGAGGTTCGTTATAAGTTATTTGAAGAAAACCATTTGAGAAATTAAAGATTGCTAGTTAAAAACACGGTAACATTAAAAATCAAAAAAATAGAAAATAGAAAATAAGAATATCATGTGATATAAAATGATTTTATATTAAACATACTTTCTTTTTTGAAAACAGAAAAGAAGAGTATACTTGATGATTATGTCATGTATAGTGTGATATGACTGATCTCTTTAATTGTTATATTTCTTATAATGAATTTATATTATTGTATTAAAATAATATTTAAAATTTTAACAAAAATAAAATAATTTATACCTAATATTAAAATTGACAAACAATTCTATATCTAAATAATGTATTTATTTTGAATAATATCAATGTAATCACATAAATATACATACAAAAACTATAGGAAGATAATAAAATTATTATAACACGAAAAAAACAGTTATAATAATCTGACAAAAAATTAAGATTTTCGGAAAGTGTAGTATAATTATTCTTTTTTGTATAATATGTGTATATACATAAATTTAATATGAACAGTTGAATCTTGTATAACCAAATTATTTAAATAAAATGCTAAGTATGAAATAAAAAAAGCATGATGTACATAAAATAGTAGCGACTATTCGTGTAAAAATAAAAAGGCAAACAAAATTAAAATATTTTTTCAAAGAATAATAATCAGTGTATCATGTTTATTTAATGAATAATTTAAAGGAATATAATTAAATTTAAATTTATTCTATACTGAAATGTTCTCTATCATTATAAGCATGACCTATCAAAGATAATACATCTAAATATTGTTCTATAATAGTATGTTTAATGAACGCGGTATTAAATATTTTTGATTATTTTATATCAATGCCTATAATAATCATTTAGAAGACAGTAAATTTCTAAGTATTAAGGTATCTGATTTATTAATAACTATGTTGAAAAACTGGTAAATTACCCGAGTATATAACAACTTTAAAGAGTAGTGGATATGATTAGCATTGGGGTAAGCAAGCATTGTTTTAAATTTTTTTTAGATGATATTCGTAGCTTATATAAAATTATTGATTTATAGAGTGATCGCGTTGTTTTTCTTAAACGATTTTTTATAAACCTATTAAATCTCTGTTTAGATTTTAATATAACATAATGATTTTTAAATGCATTATACATGATATTCTTATACGGGTCAATTTCACTTTACATCCCAAAACAGTGTTTGCTGAAAAAAAAAAATATCGTAAAAACCCATAGTCTTAAACGCAAGCCTTCGTAGAAAAAATAAAACAGATTAAATAATATATACATACATATATATATACCTACATATCATAAAGTTTGTCCAATACAAAAACACACGTTATAAATCATAAAATTAATCAACTATTTTTTTCGCAAATCTTTAATGGTTTTTGATATAAACTTTTCCCTATGAGCAGTGAACAATTATTGAACTTTTTTATCGTTCTATAATGGTTGGAACTTGAAAGTTGTCTTAAATATTTTATAAGTGTTTAAGTGATCACTTGTAAAACATTTAAAAAGTTCTCCAGAAATAATGTACAACAAAATATTTTAACAACTTTGAATATATTTTTTTCAAATTGTGTAAAAATGTACCAATATTGTTTTTAACACGTATACTTCTAAAAAAATAACTTGACATTTAAATTACTTTATACTATATGCAAAAAGTTATCTACCTAATGATAAACATTTAAGAATTATGATAAAATGAAATATAAAACTGATGGATTTTGTTTAAATTTTAAATTCCTAATGAAAGAATATACACAAAAAGTATTACAATAGAATTACATTTTTATTTTTAATTCCATTTTCTGTATGCTACATACTTTAAGATTAAGAGGTAAAAAATCTTAGCAATTTATAGATAGAAAATTGTAACTAGATACAATTATAGATAAATTATATCTAGATACAATTTCTCAGATGAATTAATTTTTGTTGATAATTTCACACTAATTGTGAGGAAAAGTGTTTAACAGTTTACAGCATTTTTAAGCAAATTATTTTTAAATTCGATAAATTGATCAAAGTTTTAAAATCAAATGATTAGTAACAGATAATGCACAACTACAATAACACATATCTATATTATACGTTGAAATATTATTCAGACTGGATTTAATTTTTTTAATTTAATTTTAAAAGCATTTAATTATTTTAATAAAGATTTTTTAAGAAAAATAATCATCAATTACTATGTATTTGTAGTAAATGCAACTTCAAAATAACTGCAGCATGAATAATCTAAATATTTAATAACTATTTGAATACTATATTGTATGTATAAATGTTCATATTAATTGTATATTTTGTCCAAATAACTTTATTTTATTGATACGAATTTGACGATCTTTACGGAAATATTTTGGTTTATCGTAACAACGCAGAGGAAATTGAATGAAACATCCGACGGTTCACGCTTGCAACTACCCTCCCCTTCCACCATCTGACAGCGTCCTCACGTTAATGTTTCACAATTAACCTAATTAATTAACTGTAACCTTGCGAAGGGTATATCGTCCTGGGACATCATAAATTCGTTTGGTCCCGTTTACCTGGTACGTGTCCGTAGGTCGGAATCGTAAATTACATTTAATATAAAAGTTAAAAATAAAAAAAATGTGCACAGATCCCGCTGAATGAAAAAAGAAAAAGAAAAGCAAATGAATGGAAAATAATGCGATTTCAGTTTTCTAGTTTGTTCTTTGTTTTTACGCACAATTGGGTTTTTAGCAAAAAAAAAAAAAAAAATGAGTATAGATATAACATGGTACATATACGGCAAGCAGTCTGCTTGGTAGGTCGAACAAAATATAATGAAAAACATACACAAAAAAAGAAAATAATAATAACAGCAGAAAAGAAATTATAGCACTCACCTCTAACCCACAGTTGCATGGTCGTAGCATGTTGTGTGCCCACTGAGTTCTCAGCCACGCATTCGTATTTGCCCTGGTCCGTTTCTTGACTGTCACTGATCTGCAAAGCACCTGAAACACAAAAAATACACACGTACATTATTCATAGTAGTTGCAATATTTTTATTTTTTTCTCGTTACGACAATGGGGGTGGTTTGGGACGGATTCTAGTTCGAGGGAAAAAGGTAAAACCATTAGGGATAGAGGACATGATGTTTGATAAACGTTGAGGACTTGTGTAATATAATAATAATATCGGGGCAAAGAGGAGTGGCTTTCAAAATAATATACATACATATTATAATATATAGGATTTTACGATTTCCGGTCTCGTTTTTACTGCCCGACAGGCGCCCGTCGCTGTTTACCCCGCTGACTGTAACTATATATACACATAAAGCTATCGGAAAGCATCGGCCGTAGCAGGACCATATTTTCGATTATCGCGACCTCGACCCTCCCCCCATGACGTATATCTGTGTACCCTGTTCATCCACCTATGCAGCTGCCATCAACCGTCCATTTTGCCCACATCACGGAACGGACATCATCGGCGTTTATATGCGACGAAGTACGACCCTAAACGGTCGACGAGAATATAACGACCGACCCTTCAAATAATATTATAATAGTAATAGTCAACCGGACGTACGGTTTTCGTTGTCGGTCGATTCACTTATTGGACTAGGATTTCTCTCGATTATACCTATGGCATGGTTACTGTTTTTATGATTATAGCTATTATTACACGAATGCTGGTTTAAAAGCAGCATCGCAGAAAGTATGTAGACTTAAATAATTAAATTTTTGCCACGTTATGATTTACAAAGAAAAAAATTCTTGTTGACTTTGCAAACATTGTTTAATCAAGAGAAAATGGGTAATCCAGCGAAAAATATAACATTTAATATTATACCTACTATAATATTAGGTAAATGTAAATATTATGATAATACTTGTGTATTGAAGATGAAAAAATACAGGTATGCTACATTTGCCAATTGCTGTATTTTTACTACTGCTGTGGAAATAAAGATCATAGTTCAAAAATTTCTAATTTCATTCAATTTTCATTGGAATAAAATCGTGAAATAAAAATATAATATAAATTAGATAACTGTTAAAAAATGATTTATTTAAAAATCAGAATTAATTATCATCAACGGGCTTGAAAATATCGTTTACTATGTAATATTTTTTAACTGAAAATATGTCTTTAAATATTTTTAATTACTATATGAAATATATTTAATTCCTTACAGTAAAAATAAAAATTGTATACATTAGGTAAGGTATATCTATATCTTAAAAATTTGAATAAAAAAACACAATTATAATATTTATAGAATAAATATAAAGTCAAAATTAATATTAACTAGGTATTAAATAAATTTCCGGGTAATTACACTAAGTGCCAGATGATTTTAAGTGAAGTACTTATATACAATTTCAAATTATCGGGGCTCTTTTTTAAGGTAAATATTAACTTTATGGAAAACAAAATAGTTTATTGTGCATAAGTTAAAAGTATTTTCTCTTTGAGTATAGTTTTTTAGAATAATACTAATTGTATTAAATGTGCCAAATGGATAAAAATATGGATAATTTAAGATATTAAAGATATTTTAAACATTATTATTATAATGAAGTACATAATCAACAATATAATTGCTTTTTTAATACATATACGACTGCATTAATAATACGTAAAAATAGTCGAATTAAATAATATATATTTTTCTTTTATTAATTAAAGCTATATTCATGCATTTAAAAGAATTGATTTACAACATATTTCATCATGTTATTAATATTCATACATAATTAATAAGGTATAATAAACTTGAATTATTATTTTTTTTAAATAATACACTGAAATTAAATTTATAGTTAATGTTATAATTTATTTTTAATGAATTATAGTTATAAAAAAGAAAAATTACCATAATACAATGTTTAATTACCGATAAAAAGATGGTATTATGGCCATAATAATAATAGTTGAAGTTAAAGTTTGCACTCCAAGGAATTGTAGATCCCCACTTTATCAAGAATTGTTGGGAATACCGAAAACTGTCACTAAAATCAAACATTTTTTAATAGAACATATTATTATTGTCTACATAAAATACAATAATATACGCTTAAATATTATAAAAAGTCCCTATAACACTTTTAAATTATAACAAAATAATTAAAATCGTAATTCTTCATTAAAATATTGAATTTTTCCATATCATAAAATATTTGTTATTTTAAATATTTATAATAACAAATTATGAGAAATCTTGTATTTTCAGACGTTTTTGACAAAAAAAAATTGTTTTTATCGATTTTTATAAAAAAAAATTGTCAAACGTCTATAATTTTTAAAGAGTCAAAATATTTTTAAAATCATATGTGTAAATCAATTTAATATAGAAACATTTGCTGAACGTTAAATTAATTTACGGATATTTATATTTGACTTATAATAAAAATAATTTTGTTGAAAATCGTTTTGCATGAAAATTACCCTTTTTGCTAATTATTTATTATTATTATTATTATTTTTTTTTTTTTTTTGACGGTATTCATGATCTAAAATACAAAAAAAGTACTGACTTATTGTATAAATTGTATTTAATTTAAATTTTATTCTTATCACAATAGTTATTTGTTGAATTAAATTGTCATTTAGTACTTAAAATATAAATTATTGTTGGTTCATTATATTTTATTAGTATGTATTTTAATAAAAAATCATATGATTATAATGTGATCATCAGTTTTTATATTTTTAAACAACATTAATGTTTTTTTTTTTTTTTTTAATGAAAATAACGCCAAAAAAGCATGCATATTTAATTTAAATACTACTTTATTTAACGTTATTATAATATATAAGCTATAATAATGTATAATTTGTTCCCGTTATTTCTATAGGATTACCGTAAATTCACGTTGTGTTCTTAATAATATTCAATCCTGAGTTTCTGATATACTTTTAAAATAGATAACCTCCTTAAGGTTATTTATGTAATAATAATAATTAACTGAGAACAATAAATAAGCTCGATGTGTATAATAATCATATCATACAAATAAAAATCAGGGTTATGGATTAGTAAGAGAATCGAAGTGTTTAAGAAGATAAAACGTCAATAATAATTTTCATTTTTTCCTTCAAGTATTGTAAATAAATAACAAACGTACATTTAAAAAAAAAAAAAAATAATACACTGAACGGTAAAAATCTGGAACATTAATTCGTTGGGACGTATAAAATTGATAATATTAACGGTAAAGGCCTTGTCGTTTTGGAGTGTGTGTGACAGATTCAGGTACATATACACGTTTAATAATACACAATGCTCACGTTTCAGTGAACAATTGGTAAGTATTATCATATGGGCAACGTTCCATAAAATCAGTTTTAATATTTGTTTGAGAATTTAGTAAAAATACATAGTTATAATATGAATAAATATCTTTGCGAACTAATTAAATTGGATATTTATCGAAATAATTCAAAGTTTCCGTTTGTTGTAATTAAATTAAAATTTTGCACTAGAATTACATTTATCTGGAATCGTAACGTATGTTATAATTATTTCAAAATCAAAATTATTGATAAATTATAAAAATGTTGGTACATATGTTAATATAACAGACAAAAGCAAATAAAATCAATAAAAATTTGTTAACATCGAAAATTTATGACAGTGATCGTGTAAATCCATATGAAATCTGAATATCCGTACCAAAAAATTGAATGTTTATCATTTCATAGTAAACACAAATATTATTGAACTAACAAACAATAAATAATAACTATTATAACTGCAATAGCTAGAGCCAATTACCAAATATACTCTTGCGCGTACTTATTTTGCCTACTCGGAATGCCGTGCAATAATTAAACTATTAACAAAAGAAATTATTAACATTTAGATATAAATTGTATTAACACTTATCCTATTTAAACAAATACATTCGAGTGCGTTTGACGTTTTCTAGTGCAGGAAAAATTACGGTTTTCGAACAGAGTAAATAATTTATTGCGCATACATTGTTCATCAGATGTCAGTCATCAGCACTACAAAGAACCATACCGAAATGTTTTTTTTTTTTTTTTTTTTTTAATAAAAAAAGGCTACTACGCTTAGGTTTGAATATTTAATAATAATAATAACTCTAATGTTTGTCGATTTATTTAGATTATCGTGTTTACTACCACGTTTCTATATAGAAACGAAATACAAAGGAGAGGCCATTAGGACGGCCATCCGAAATTTATAGCATCGGAACGGATTAAAACCGGACTAAAGCCGACGACGTCGTTTCGGAGGTAAACACACTTATCCTCCAAGGATTAACCATTTATTGCGTTCTAAGTCCTGGTGGGGATATGCACGTATATGTAAATATATACGCGTGCACACGTGTTTTTTTTTTTGTCCGCTACTGACCCGAGCATTGTTTGTAAATCGTTTCATCCTTATATCCCCGCTGCGCAGATATAATGATGATGATCACGGGATTATTTTTTTTTTTTTTTACCATTTTGTGCCGAGGAAACGTAAAAAAAAAAAGACCCCTGTGACTTTCATACTGTATAGTTTATTGAAAAGTTTAATAAGCTATCGGAAAAGTTTAGATATCACGTTAAAAGAAACTACGCAACGGTACTAGAGTTTCGATAGTTTTGTATTGCTGCAGCCCCGCTTTCTCTGAGGATTGAAATTGAAAAACAAACGTCTCCGAGGATATCATCATCCGAGAATATCATCACCGTATTTATATGTATATATAAATAAATATCTATATACATCATTACAAAGAGAGAAACAAACCAATGAAAGCATAAAATGTTTACTGTAGTATTACACGATACGTAAGTTTACTGTGTATGGGGTGGTGTTTCACTGCATGCTTGTCATCGTTTAATTCAAACAATCAGGTAGATATATATAATAGTTATGTATCAACGTTTTAGAACTTATAAAGTCACAGAGCGGGTGTGAATGAGGACAAACACAATTATAGGACATTAACACATTTTATACATGTATATATGTATACAAAATACAGATGAGATTCGTATATTCGTTACTACGACGTAGCAGCACAGTGTAAACAGCATTAAGACATTTTTGGTTGAGAAAAATCTGTAATTTTTTTCCCTAACACTACTTCCGTTCTGCATTTATCTGAGAATTCGTATATAATATATCGTCTCAGAGCATAGGAGTCGGAGTCAAAGGGTCAAACCTCCACTAGTATGGTGAAGTCTGAAAACGTCTTCTTAACGAGAATCATACGTGACATTTCGACACGTACTACGCGGGTTTTCGTTTCGTTTCTCTCTTTTTTTTTCTCGTATTATTTTCCCTCTGTTTTGAAACTCATAGCGGCGCACATATTTCACGTAGATACGTAGATACAGCACCCACCCCACCAGCTATAGCTCTCTCCGGTGTGAAATGCTTTTGTATTATACACTGGTTTTATATTTATTTTTTTTTTCAAGCAGAAAAGTGTACATAAAATAAAGGTCAGGCGCGTTAGAAGGTAAAAATAAGGGTTTGTTTTTTAATATCTTGATGGGAAGCGTCTTTATATTAATAAGCGGAAAATACCCATATTTTATTCATCCATTTCACCTATTACTTTATATATTATACTTCTACATGCGTATGCAAGTTCTCGGGAGTTCCACGGTCTCAAACGGGATTTTTTTTACAAATAAAAAGAAAACCATTGTTTTATAGTATTTTACTAAGCGTATGACAATTTTAAGCTTTTCTTATTACTTTTATATTAAAGAAACTTTAGACTGCATTCACTATGCTGATGTATTTTCAACTAGAAGATGTCAAAGTAATTTAAATTTTTTTATTAGTATTCAAATTAATTTTATTTATATTGATACTATATTTAAGAAAGTACCTACAAATAAGTCTTTACGATAATTTGGAAGGTTTTATGTGTAGGTTTAATTTTACAGGCAAAATAATATAAAAGAATGGCAAAATTCTAAAATGTAAATATATTTTGCTTATAATATCGTTGGAATTAAGTATAATAATTTATCTCTATGTCAATAAAATCATTTAAATCATACCTAGTTTAATGTCAGTAAAGTATAATGTAACTTAATGTAAATATAAATATGCTTTTACACGCTATAGGTTGTCATGATAATAATGAATAAACACGTAATATGTGCATTACGAGGGTAATTATCCGGAGCGGATTTGACGAAAACGGTCCACCGAAATTTATCCTTTTAAGCGTCCTTGATTTATTATGTCACGGACCCATGTTATTATTATTATTTTTTATATTGATCGGTTTGTACTACAGTTTTGACTGAGCTATGCGCATAATACATCCTTCGATAATTTCTGAAGTAGTTAATATATTCTGCAATCCAAACCAAGCTAGTATTAAGACTACTCACGAATCTTTTAAAAATAATGTTGGTTTTTTAAAATACTCAATAACTAACAAAACAATTTTTTCGATTATATTAAATTAGATTAGATTTTTCGACGTCATTTTGTACGTCATAAATGTTTCTCGCAGCTATTAGTAAACCGATGAGTTTAATATTAAATTATTTTATCGTTATTTGTTTAGCAAATGTATTTTTTGTAATATATTTGTATCATGTTAGTTGAAAAGGATTTCTCATAAAGATTTATAACCGACGAAACAGAGTTTCGTTTTGTGATGAGTCAAACTTTCGATAAATTTATAATAATTGAAAGATATATAGCGGTTTAATTTTGTTTCATGTTTAAACTTTTTTTAATATTAATATCAATACTAAAAATGCAATGTATAACTATACTCGTATATGATAAGTCATGCATTAAGTTGAAAAAAAACTTATTACCATTGTATACTATATTTATATTTTGCTATGAAAAATATATTTAAAATAAATTCGACAAATATGATAGATATTAGGTACTAAATTTATAAATAGTGAAAAAAAAACTAATTTTATTGCTTAATAAACAATAAATATAATACCTACTATATTTTAAGAAAAACAAAATTATAAATCTTATGTATTATTTTATTAAGTTTTAGCTATACATTATATCTACCACTAAACCATACATAGTTTTTTATTTAAATAACCCGATTATTTGGATTATTACAATGATTTTATGTACATTGCGTAAGATTCTACATTTCCGAGTTAACTACCCGAGCAATAGTGGTTGCACTATTACTACTTTAGGGCCAGAACACCACATAAACGAAGCGTATTAAGCACTTATTTAGCGGTTTAACGTACATCAAACATATATATTTATATTTATTGTGACTGTTCGTGTGTATTATTAGCGATTAAAAGTTTTAAAAGCAAAAAAAATTAACGTCAATTGCATAGTATACCTGTATAATATATTAAAAGATTAAACTTTGAGCTCGCGAGTGTACGATTTAATCGTTGTAACAACACAATGTCTACATTCAATGTACAAGAAATAACTTTAAATTATTTTCATGGTAACTGAACCGATGAACTATTTTCTGCTTTACACACAATCTACAGTCATATTATTTTAGATGCATAATTATAAAATAAATTAGTTACATATATATTTATTTTATAAAAAATTTAAGTCGGTTAAAATATTATGATCGTATCAAAAATTACTGAAAAATAAATACAAATATTCAGTCGGAGATACAATACTCGTATTGCCAGTTTTAAAAAACAAGAATTTTGATTTGTTTCATTCACTAGTTATACATTTCATAAGCTAAGTTTCCCTTTTATGTTTTACTAAAATGTTGTTAATATTTGTTAACTTTATTGGCTTTTTATTATAATATCATTGTTATTGTTAATGTATTATTAATAGTACACCTAAAATTATATAATAGTCTTATGTTTTATTTTACCATATCTATATAGTTAAGACTATTGTAAACTACTGAATTGTAATTGAGCCTTACAGGCATTTATATCAATAAAAAAATATCAGTATTATATTTTATTTTAAACACTATACTTTCAACAGTGGCTTAATTTTAGGAACAAATCTGACATGAAATAGCAATAGCGCTATACACAATTTTATCGAGATATGAATCGTGTCAACCACCATCGTTGTCGTTAATAGTCGTTTGTGCAAAAGTATCATACATAGTATATAAACGGTAGGAAGACGTTTGGACAGAGGTCTAAAGGCACAAAGCACCGAGATAGGAATAATGTCAAATGCTGCTGCGATTGCACATACGGCAAAGTTAAAAGCTTCTATATGACATGGTAGTGACAATATATATATTGTTTGCGACGACGTATTTATATTTTATACGATAAGTACACATATACGCGTGCTGTGTGTGTGCGTGACAAACAGTGCGAATAATATATGTAATATAATGTACACGTATATAATATGTATTTTGATTTACAGCGAGGTTCGGGTATACCTAGTTGATAACACCTCTTATTCAAGCGCACATTTCATCTCCGACTTCGTCTAACCCCACTCGAAAATTCTCTTTTCCTTTTCTACTCACAATCGCATCCTCACCCGACCACTCCCGCCCGAGGAACTATCCCGTTATATTACATCGATAACAAACAAAGCACACGACTTTGAATACTTGTTGTTTAGCGATCCGCAGGCTGTTTACATTCGGTCCGATAACTTTTGGTTTCACGCGTCTCCTCCTACAGCAGAATATATAATAAAAAAAACTCGCAGCCTTCGCTATTATAATATATATACAGTATACACCATCTATTCATCTATATAATATGTTTCTCTGTTATGCCACGCTGTTGCGGTGACAAATATCTGTTTTATTAAGAAATTGCATTGCGCTAGACCAACGAAACGAAAAACTAGAAGAAAAATCCGTGTCTGATAAGCTCATCGGCGACGCGTCATAGTGGTGAGACGCGGGTGGGCTTCCTATATACAGCGTAATGGATTTGGACATGTGTATGTATATATACATTATATTCTGTACCAGCCAACACACATGCTCGCGAGCGTAACGGCGGCGGTTCGCCCGTGTTTTTCGCTTCCGGACGTTGACAAATCATTGCGTGTCGGAGCGTGTAAACGTATATGGCGTAATGTCGTTCTTTTTTTGTTCTCCGGGCCTGGAGAATGCGCGACAACAATATAATGGAATGAACGGCGACTGTATATATATCTATGGCCGTCTCTTCTCTCTCTAATATCTTTCGTAAAATGTGCTCGAATATAATATATATATATAAAAGCACTATCGGCGGAAAGAAGAGAAACATATACTTTTAGGATCCCCCAGGGAACGGTGAGAAACTACGACGAGTATATAATATATATGTGAGTGTGTGCGCGTGTGTGTCACCTGGTACCCAAAGAGAAGAGAAAAGAGGAAAAAAACAAAGAAGCTTTCTCTCCTTGGCAAAGCTGTAAACGTTTTTCGACCGCGGTAATTCACTGACGTTTGTCCTATACACACACACACACACACACAGATATATATGTATACATATATACACACCCTCCGCCGGTCGTCTGGCACATGTGCGCGCACGCGGAGAACACTCCGACGAAGAAGCCGATATTAATAAACTCGCGTACATGATATACGACCGCCTTTGCAACGGCATACCCCTTACCAACGATCTGGCAAGTCCGGAGCAAAAATCCTAGGGGCTTAAACCAACGGCTGCAGCGACGGGTAAAACAGCAGACAGGCCGCTGTACTATATATATATGTGTGTGTGTGTGTGTGTGTATAAGAATATAAGAAAGGGGTGCCGCCGTTGTTATATCCAAAACGGGTGAGCCACATGCGTTTTTAATATTGAATTTATGTGTGCCGGAATTTCGTTGTTGCCGTTTAGAGTTATCATCAAAATACGTTTAAAGGATCGTTAAAAGTCGAGTTTGGGGTATCTCTTACGCTCTTTTTCTATATATACATATATTCACAATACACACACACACACACACACATATATATATCATAACCGTGACCGAGACGTTTTAATTATCACCACAGAACAACCGCAGTATGACAAAATCCTATTCAATCATGAAAACCACTGTTTTAAACGATTTATATATCATATTGTGTATATTATATTTATTTCTGCAGAGATACGATTATATTACATGAGTTTGTTGAATAGCTGGTTTGTGAGGTACAGTGTTTAATAATTAGAAATTAAGATAATAAAAATACCGTTTATATAACCTACAATAACGCCGTAATATTCCATACATTATAATATATATCCTCGTTATCAACGGAGGAGGAGTTATATTATATACTTTTACTGTTATACCTATAGACGGATAGTAAAGTTTTGTTGAACAAAACGGAATCCCGTTTTTTTTAATATTAATAATATTCTTTTATGGTTTATGAATATGTGCCCATACTCAAACACACTCGTACACACGCCCACTTACTGTGTGATTGTTAAGTACTGTACAGTATAAATAGAAACAAAAGTTTCAGAAAAAGAATGTTTGTTGTATGACTTTTGTTATTTCACAAATATGAACACAATTCGATATTGTGTTCTTGTTGTTTCTTTTTTACCGTACAGTGCACTAAAGAAACAAGAAATGTGTTTATATGTATATAAATATGTGTAAGTGTGTGTGTGTGTGTGTGTCTTTTTTTCGAGTTCAAAATTTCTTGTTGTGTTTGTAAATGTCATGATGGAAGAAAATACAATTCATAATAAAAACAAAAGGATTCGCAAATTGAAAATTTTCATACTCTTCAAAGATTAATAGGTTTCTATAAAACGATTAGTCAGGATCGATTTAAAGTTATATGAATCTATCTGTAAATACGGACATGTAGTATCAAACTCAAACATAATAAACCGCTTGACAATAAATTAAATATACAATAATATCGTGAAACTAAAAAAAAAAAAATCCAACCCGTTCTCCAAGGACTGGACGGGAATGGAAATCTGTTTGAATCACGCGGTCTGTACAATAACAGTAGCACATTGTAGTCTTCGCTGTGTTAAACAATAAATATCCTTGGCGGCGGAAACGGAAAGAATTTAACTATTTTAATTCGTTAGACGACGACGGAAAACGAATTTTCTTCGAAATATAAATGGGTTGTTGGTAGGTGACGGTTGAGTGGAGAGAAGATACTCGAGCAATGTGATATATGACTACTGCGAACATTACGTGTCTCGGATTCGGCTCGTATAATATATAAAAAACAGATTATGCAAAATCGTGATCTGGCAGCATATAATAGGCCACTATACCATGCAGCAGGTGACTATACGGATACCGGAAGTATCCTACGAGTTTTTAACTGTATTTTAGGCTCGTTTATAATAATAGTAAATACAGTAAACAAATGCGATTTTAATGGCGAGTGCATGAAATAAAGAATAAACACTACCTTACCGCCAAGTGCACCCGTTGTATAGGTCCTTTGACGTGTCGTCCTCTATCCCCGGCCGTATGTGTATCACACAGACAGTGGAGTACTGGGTAGCACTATGGTGTAAGGGTGGCTAAAGAATACGAATACTACGTTACGCTGTTCTACCGCTACTCCCATCATGCGTCGCTTTTGTGTGCGCGTATCCATCGCCTCCGCCCAAAAATGTCCTCTCTCACCCCCTCATGTACCATTAAAAGACAGCGGGGTACAATGCAGTAAGAGAGAGCGTGCGTCACACGATTTCGTATTAAAGGGTATTAAATTATTAACAAGGCCTTTAGCTCCGTGTGACGAGCCGTTTGTTTTCGCTCGAGCCGGGGCGGCCAGATTTAATTACGTTAAAACCGTCTAAACCGTACCCTGCACCACTCCACCTATTTAAACCGAACCACGAGCCAGGGAAAGGTGTCGTTTATTAAAATTTCCGCCGTATTTCATTGGGCTTAAAACGATACACCGCAGCGGCACGCCTTGGCTGGCTGCTGCTGCTTCTGCTGTTACCGTTATACTGCAACAGCACCATTGCCGTCGACGATGGCGACGTCCGCTTTTAACGACGGTACAGCGTAGCGTATACAGTCATTAAATTTATATGCATATATACGCATAATTTATATGTATATTACACACATATTAACTCGAAAAACGACCCATTCCAATTATATATCCGTAGCGGTTGTTCACATTGCACAAATAGTTATAATTGAGATATATATATACTGACAACATTTGTTACAATCATTTTTCTCGAATACGATTGCAGAAAAAATCACAATGTCGGCCATCAAAAGAATTTATTTTGTTGGTTTTTTCAAAATAATAGGTACCTAAGTTAATGCTTAATGATTGGACAACATTTTGAAAAGCTATTAATTCCCTTTAAGCTTTTGTAATGCTAACAAAATATAAATTCGTTGTTTAGATTTTTTATTGGTCACAAATTTGTATTTAATTGCCGAATTTAAAATATTTAATATTTGTTTATTATTTGTCTGACAATCGATAATGCTACATATCTAAACCATTATTTTAGTAAAAAGACTTCCTAAACTTCTTAAAATCATATTGTTATCACAGCCGATAAGTTTTTTAAACACTAAGCTTTTAAGTGCAACAGTTAAATTAGATGTAGGCGAAGAAAAAATATACTTTCTGACGACTGACGACAAGTATTTTTTAATATTCTTATAAAAATATTATTTGACAGAATTTGACAAAATAAAATGCCTAATACGTATTGTTGTATAACATAGATACATGTGTGGATTTCTTTTATATTTTTCTTATTTAAATGTATACGATGAACAATGTTAAGGTGTTTATGAATTAGATATAGCATAATAAAATCAACACAATATTTGTCTTTTGATATAGAGAAAACTATACGTTTATTGTTTTTGTTTACTCACTGTTATGCCGTTTAATTTAATGCCGTTAATAAGGTTCAGTAGCTCCTATCCCACCGCCACCACCATGACACAATAATAGCAGGGTAATTAATAACGTTCGTATATACACCTTTACTGCTACTATATCCCCAATGCCAAATGAAAGAGAACTCCATTGTTATAAGAGAAAAGTCACCGGTTGCCTGAATCTAAATTGAGCAATATTTTATCATTATTCAGGTCAAAAGCTACAAGACATGTCGGTATATCCAAATACTCATTATATTGACAATACTTTTTTAATTTATTAATACTCAGTAGTTATTTTTTTTTTTTTAAGTATTAAAAAGTATGAGGCTAATTAAATAATAGTAAAAAAAATATAATAATATGACAATAATAATAATGCTTCAAGAGTATCTGAACTCTGGTTTATAAAAGGTTAATAATATTATTCACATTAAATTATTAAAAAATTGTGTACTTACTAGATAATTTCATAAAACTATAAGTTAATATTATAAAAACATGTAAAGCTTTAATTAAATTAAAAATACTAGTTCTAATTAAAAACTAGCTTTTTTTTTTCTTACGTGACTTGCGTAATGATGATCACAAATGTAAAAAAAAAAAATACAAAACATGCAATGTAAAAATGTTTAAAAAAAAACTTAAAATTCAAATAAGGTTTTGATCGTTTTAAAATACTATGTTACTATAGCGTAGTTTTCATGTATAAAAATGTGTTCTTAATAAAAACAAGGTTTTCTTCGTTTAGTTTATGTATTTATGATAACTATTAGAACAGTAATATGAATTATAGTAGGCTATGATTATATATAGTGATTATTATTAGTTACACTTATAAGTATATTTTGATGATTAACAGAATTTTAATTTTGAACTTAAATCTCAATTAGTAAATATAATTTACATGTTAATGTGTTTCAATTTAATTTATTAATGATTAAAACATTTTTGTTTTTATAATTGCTAGTTAACGATAAACTTAAAAAATAATAACTATATTTTTAATGAGCGATATAAAATAAATATCCATTTATAATAAGCCCAACTGATTATTGATAATAAGATTTTAAATAATTATTTATTTTTTCATAAAAATCGTAAAATATATAATCGTAATCATTTGTATTATTTTAAGTATATTATAGTCATAAGCACTTATATTGTTATAATATAACTAAAGATTATATTACAAACGAGTTAAACTTTAAAATAATGTATTAAACATTTACTTAGTATAAATACATGTAAATATATAATATACACAATTGTACTAAAGGATATTAATTAAAAATAATTATATTATTAATACTTTGATATTTGTAAAATGCGTATAGTTTAAAAGTCTAAATTTATATCCATCATTTTTATTTATCAATGTTAATATTTTTTTTAGAAAAAACGTGAGTTTGTATAACTTTTCTTTCTCATAATATTATGTTTACCCAACCGAAAGTTACATGTTAACGTCTCTTTGCATATTTGCGGAATATATATTTTACTATGCGCGTTAAAATGTCAAAGTTTTGGCCGTTAAACCCTACATCGACGATTTTTTTTTCACCTTTAACGGCTACGCGTCATACTTAAAAAGTTCTTTCCTCTAAGTCCCTCAAAAGACTCTCAAAGTTGATTTTTTTCTGATGCAACACGTCTGAACACGTGCATTTTACATCTCGAGTCATTCCAATAGATTATTATTATCCATTTCTGTTGCCAATTCCTTTACCCCATTTTCATTTTTTTTTTTTTTTTTTTTTTTTTTTTGCTAGTAAAAAAAATAGCTGCTTTGCACGCAACCTTGAATAGAATCATTAACACAAAGGTCTCTCTACCTTGACGCTTTTTTATTATAAACTTTTCTAAGTCGAGACTTCCCCTACAACAAACGGTTGCGTGCCTGTAATTTCGTACATGGGGCACATTTCGTACACGTTTTAATGCAATTTCGTCTTCGATACTACTGTTAAATAAAACACCAGTGACGGTCAATAAGTGTTAGTATTTTTTCTCAATCAGAGGTAAAAAGAAAAAAAGAAAAATTGTTTACAGCCTGTCTCCGGAGTTGATTTGCATATCGCATTATAACTGTTTGTTTAGTGAAAATCCGCGAACCAGCGGTAGTCTGTTATTTTTACTGCTATTATGCGATGGCCGTTAAACAGTTTAAAGGATTAAAAAAAAAAAAATACGACAACTGTGAACCTTTTGTGTTGAAAATCCTGCACGGTAGGATGTACTAGATCCACATAATGTACGGTGTAAATTAATCACCTGAATATTCAAACAACTAGATCACGAGAATTTTTAGGAATCATAAAAAAAATGTTTAAAAAAACAGTGCCATAATGTAAATATATGAATAAATATAAAAAAATATTTTTACCTTAAAATATTATACTATTATATAATTTAAAATAATTATGTAAATAATTTTCATATTTAAGCAAAATTATTTTATTTTTAAAACCTGATACATAAAAGATGAGATATTATTTTTTAACAAATAAAAATATTTTAATTTTTAATTAAGTTTTCAAACTATAGATTAAATAAAATAACATTCTAAAAGTTGCATGTTTATTTCGTTGATAACTATGAAGTCAAGAAGATGATGATGATAATAATAATAATAATACCAAAGTTACAATTTTTTACAATATAAGAAGTTTATTAGGTTACGGATAATATTCTTTTATGAAATATAAATATATATATAATTATTTTTCAGATAAAATTCATTTTTTCATAAAACTGAAGAAGTTTCTTATTATTTTTATAATATTATTAAAACCTGTATAGTTTTTTAGAAATAAAGTTACGTGTAATATATTATAATAAATGAAAAATAAAAATATTTGTTTACTTAAGTGATTGTGTAGCTTGAAAACTATGGACATACATAATATAATCGCAATTCATTACATCCTCACTTAACTTTTATTACTTTTAGTGTATATTTCAAAATATACCTAGATGCATCCTTAATGAATACTTATAGCTATATAGATAATATTAAGTAACTATATTAATACTGTACCATATTTTTATTTTTTTTTAAATACAATGGTAAAATATTTTTAGGATTTTATTATCCTTAGTACGGCAAATCAAAAGCCTTAATTCCTAAACTCTTTGATATAACTATGTCTTTTTACAGTAAAATAAATGTATTGATATAAGACTGCCTTGAAAAAAATACCAACTGTGTTGATTCTATACATACAATATTAAGTTGCACTTAACATACAACTCATTGCCACTTTCGTCGCTTGCAATTCTTTCTATTCGACAATAGTTATCACTCATCGATTTCGTTAACCTAACTCGCTGTTTAGCTGTCTCACGAATAGCTGTTATGGCATTTGGAAATTTTAATACAATATTCCCATTCGACAAACTAAGTTACGGCACTGCTAACTTGTACTTATTTAAGCCACCTAGGCGAACTTTATCAAATAATCTTTTTATGCTATAAATCGATGTATTTTGCTTATATATTATGAATAACTGCAATAGTTATTTAAGATTGTTTGAAGATTTTAGTTAAAAATATTCAATTAGCAATTAAACGGATAATGAATACAAAACAATACAGTAGAGATGCATAAATTAAATTATATCTGAACATATTGCTATAATAAGAACTATAACAATATTTATTAGTGTTCACGAAATTAACAACTTTGAACGGTTTACTTACGAAAAGTCTTAAGAAACTAAATGAAGTTTGTTAGTGTTTCAACTCCTCAATAAGGTTTCAACTTTCTCATGATTTAATGCTCGAAATAATTGAGTTACATGGTCTGTGAATTTCAGCGAAACAAGTAACTGTGTAACTGATATTAATCGTAAAGTTCATATAAAATATTTAATTTTAGTAGATAATGCATCAATTTTCCAAATGAATAGTATATATAAGAATAATCATACATAGTAGAACACATAACTTAATTTGTAGTATTTTTCTATGAAAAATTTAAAGAAAATAAGGGGGCAGATAAGTCTTAAGGATTAAAAATTGAATGGTTTATGAATTATAAATAAAATAATTACTTTTCGATAACAAGCTAAATTGTCTGAATTTGTTTTTTAAGTCAATAATATTATGATTCTTATTAACATTATATTTAGCGAGTGTTCTATGTTTAAATTCTAAATTAATAACATAAGCTTATCTATCTACCGTAGCTATCTTAAGTTTATACCAAAGAAAAATTATTAATTTATTTCTTGTTATTATTAGTATTGTTACTTAATATAAGTATGTCAGGTTTTCAAAATTTTTAGTATAGAAAAAATATTATACATTTATACATTTTAACAAAATGGTTCAATGTAATTTTACAGATTATTTTACGCATAACGTCTATTGGAAGCCAAAGTACACTTAAATGTAACGATTTGGTTTTATTGAAAATTAATTAAACTATAGTATTTACTGCAAACAGAGAAAATATACAGAATTCATTTCATAAAAAACATGCGAGATTTTATTAATAAAACTGGATGAATTTTTAAAAATACCCAGTTTTGAATAAAATACTGTAACTATTTGGATTCGACATTAATAAAACTCTTATATTATAGTTGTGTTTATCCATTATAATTAAATATATACTTACTATGTACTTGGTAGATATACAGAATAAGAATTTCCATAAAATGTTTATAATTTATCGATTTTAATTTTATTAATTTTATTTATCAAAATATATAGATGTTTTACTTGGATATAAATAATAATTATTCAAATGCGTAAATATGTCTTATAGTTAATTAAATTATATGTATATAAATAATATAAAACGGGAAATTTTTTATAAAGCTTGTTTATACTATTAACATGATGCAAATATAAACAAAGTATCTAGGTACTTATAGCTATAGGTATATTTCTTAAGAAAAATTAGAAAGTACTATACAAGTCTGAAGGTTTGAAAAGCCATAATGTTACACCTTTTGGTTTGACCAATAAAACTTATATCCCGGAGAAACTTTACGATCGACGGGGTCGTTTGCTTAAGTCAAAGGTCCCAGGGGAGGATGTTTTGAACGCAAAAAAACATCCTCGTTTGCAGTAAACCGACTTTATATTATAATAAACAAGATACATACCTGGAAATCCTTTTTCAAGAATCGAGTATCTCGGGTTTGTGTCTAAGTCCAGACGCATACTATCTCGAAGCCAATAGATGGTCGGTTGTGGATTACCAGTGGCGGTGCATTGCAACACGGCGTTATGGCCCACTTCAATAGATTTGTGAGTGCCCGGGCCTTCGGTGATCACTGGAAAACCGACGGGTAAATCTTTTTCTGAAAAGCAGAAAAAATACAGGATAAATAAAAATTAAGACGAGTTAACACTTTTTATCGTTTAGTTCCGCTATCACAGGCGGTGCGGAAACATGCGGCAACAAGTAGCCGTATACACACACACATAAAATATTAAGTCGGAAAACACAACGTATATGCCTACGGCGACGTGGTAAAGATTCTCGCTGTATCAACCTTGCAGTCGTTGAACGTGTATCACTGAAACAAATATTTGCTTAACAATGTCGACGCCCTAGACGAGCGGAAATATATACAGAGAAGTGTAAGTTTCATAAACTCATTCCACAGACAAAGTGTATATAGTAGGCGGTGAGTGTATGTGCTCCATGAACTTGGCTCGACAGTGTCATACTTAATTATGAGGGACTATGGCTGTTAATTACCGTGGAAAAGACATGTCAAACATGCATGTGCGTGCGTGCGGTTAGCATACGTATAATGCACAATAATGTACATGTACTAAAATATATATGCTATACGCCTACGCTGGACCCAATAGTACCGAAAATCGGTGAACAGAAATGTATCAAAACTTTTATCTACTAATTTCCTATGTGCAAGTTCGGGCACACACACACACACATGTATATATATATATACATGTATAATATAAGTAACTCGCATAAGTACAAAGGCCGGCCGCTGAGATCATCGTTTACTCCAATAGTTCGTTGTGCAATATTATAATTGTCATTGAAATACAGAATGTATCCACAACAGTTATCAGTTATTAACAACAGCTATGAGACGATTATTGTTCATTGATAATACGTGTTAAAATTTTCAACAATACAAACGTGAATAAAATATAAAAAACATTTAAATCTTAAAGTTATTTTATGAAATTTTTATTTAGTCGTAATTCGTAAATAAACTAGGCATAATATAAATGAAAACCCATAAATCATTATAGTAAAATGTTATACTATATAACAAAACAGTAAAATATTATTTCAAGTTTTTCGCAAACATTTTTTTCCTAATCTAACCTAAATTAACTTCTTAGAGAGATAATAATGTATGAATTTCTTTCAAACACTCTAAGAAGAATTATGTGATGTTAAAATTACAAGATTTGTTCTAATATTAAATGTTTAATTTATTTGTCTTGTCAAACAAAGTTCTTTGTATATTCTCTACATAGACATAACGTAAACAAACATTTAATCTCGCGATACATGTAGTGATGTATAAAACTGAATAGGTACGTTATATTTATGGCGTAATGTAAATTACAGAGCAGTAAGAAAAATAAATATACCTCACTATATATGGGTGCACTGAGTAGCTATTCAAAATTCAAAGAGCAAATGTTTTTATCTATATCTCCAGCAAACTGTTGCGACTAATTGTATTTTATTTTTATTTTTTATTCTTCTTTATCTATCTATCTATATATATATATATATATACATTTCAAGAATTACTATGAAACTTCAACTGTGGT
Organism: Melanaphis sacchari; assembly: GCF_002803265.2. Classification (NCBI taxonomy): domain Eukaryota; kingdom Metazoa; phylum Arthropoda; class Insecta; order Hemiptera; family Aphididae; genus Melanaphis; species Melanaphis sacchari. Next base: position 226,094 of record NW_020271303.1, read on the forward strand.
TACTGTGTGTATATACCTTCTACTTTCTCTTGGGCTAATAAATTTAATTAAGACAACGCCAAAGCACCCTGGGGACATGTCTGTTTATCAGCTGGACCAACCCTACTTGTTAATTACGGTTTATTATATTTTCATTATTATTGTTGCTAATCCTGAAACCCATGGGAACCATTGGTAAAGATAGGAACGAAAAAATAAGAAAAACTTCAACTGTCAAGAACGTTTAAATTAATTTGCCCGAACAAACAATAATATTGACATTTGTAATTAATAAATAAAAGTATTTTTTAAATTAAATATTTTCATTATTCGACTCCCTGAATTTTTAATTTTTAATACAAAGTTATAAACTATTATACTTTTATATTGTTCATTTATTTTTATTACCTTTTGAGTTTATGACGAATTAAAATTTTCGTATACAACTTTTTGACGGTAAATATTATTATATAGCAATTAAATTAAATCATAAGGTGTATACAACACGGTAAGAACGTTATAAAAACATAATAATCGTGACACGAGGCAATTTTAAAAAGTAATAAAAATATTAATTTATCAATGCGTTTCAATGATATTGATTTTTAAATTTATATTTTCATAAAATACGCGAAAAAGTCAATAATATAATATAAATAAATATATATATATATAGGAATAACCACGAACAAATTTATATAAATTGAAAATTGCTCTTCATAAATTGAATCAAATAGAATATATTACACAAAGTAAACTAATGTTAAATACAACAATCGAACTTATTTTACATATACATTGCACTATATTATATTAAATAATATAAATAATTTTTTTTAGAAATTTAAAATGAAAAGTAAGGAAATAATTACTTAATATATTAATATAATTCTAATACTTCAATGTCATATAAATTGAGTACATACTTAAGGAATATATAAATGTATAACGATACAATTATATAACAAACGTAGGTACATATTTTTTACTATTTTTTTTTTTTTTTTTTTTTTTTTTTTTATATAAACAATGTGTTTCAATAAGGCTTTGATAATAAATTGTTATATACGAGTTAAAATTCAAGATACGAATTTATTATTTAATTTGATCGCTGTAAAATATATTAAACGAAAAAAACCGATAATTTATTAAAACAAAATATTTAATTCATCTAAAAATGTATTAAACTTAAATACCTATTAAATTATTGTAGCAATGAAAATCAACTTAATGACTTTATATAGTTATTCAGGTATGATTAATATTCAGAATGATAAAAAACATACGTTTATCATAAATTAATTTTTTTTTAAATAGTAGTATTAAGATGAGATGCATTATAATTTTAAAAATTTGACGGCCCTTTTTGTTTTTTTTTTACATTAAAAAACGTTACAACATCTCTTATAAGAAATAAGAAGCCAAATCGATTGGGCTCAGGTGGTTCATCTCAAAATCGGTCAAAGACGACGCTGTGGGCGTACTAACAAATAATTATTTATATATAAGACCAGCTTGGCTTGTCCGCTCTTTTAATAACGATCCAGGTTGTGGCTAATATAAAAAAGTCATCTCTCTTGGCGTCTGACAGCAGATGTGCAAAGGTCTTGGGGTATTGCGCTTTGTTCCCCAACGCGTACCTCTTTTATTCTCAGGCCGCATAACGTTATTAAATCCTCATGCCCCTTGTTCTGGATCAGTAAGAAGAGGAGTTTACCCACCTCGTGTTGTTATCCTATTCTTTGGTGACGATTTTATATTTTAATAAACGAGAATCCTTTGCTATATTCATAGAACATTCCTTCAACTTATTTGAGAAAACCCGCGTGGAAATGCACAGCAAAACGAACAAAAATTGTTTTATATTTTTGAATTTTTCAATACAAAATACGTAAATAATGGTATAATAGAACAAAACCCATTATTTAAGATTATAAAATATTAAATAATTGATTACACAAGATGATGTATATTTATAGGTTCTAAATTCTATTATAAGAAATTAGCAACAAAAATCCCATTTAAAATATACAAATACAAAAATGTCAGAATATTAAGTTTAATAAATAACTATAACATATCTATATAATAAAACCGAATATAAAAATACCTAGACAAATATGCAAATACATAATAATGTATAATAAGTATTTAAAATGTATAAGCATCTAAGTATAAAATATGTTTAGTATAGGTTTGGTAAAAATTATTTTATTTTATTTTTTTTTAAAGCAATTGTTGGTTTAAGATAATTTATATATGCGTTCGTTAGATGTGCTAATTTATAGAAGCATTATCTAATATATCATGCATAAGGGGAATACATTTTCAAGATAAGCTATATAGTCTACAAAGACCCTTATTGAATTACTCCGAAGTGCTCTATAACAGTTCTTCTGTTTGTAAACAGCCACGAATGATGTATTTTAATAAGATCTCATCACAACCATTACTTTCAAAAAAAGTTTGTTTGTATAAAATATTATCTTTAAGTGGCGATACGGTACCAGAAATGTTTTTCGCATATATGAACAACATTCAATTAATTAAGTCATGTACAAAATAATTATTAAAATGCACACACACGTTTAACTCAATTAAACTTTCCGAGAGAATCGTGTAAGTGTATCTTAATAATGATTTTAAAGTATATAACACTATTTTACGAAAATAAATTAAGATATATATAATTACATTATTAGCTATATCGTACATTGTTTTATGAGTATTGTTTCATAAATATCAATGTAGAAAAAAACATATTTTTTCTAAAATCGAGCTTGCCTCAACATTTTTGTCTCAAGTTTATAAAATGACATTTAAGATGAAAGCTTTTTAAGGAATTTCTAAAAACTAACATTATCATTAGAATGTATTAACAGTTAAAAAAGCAGCTGTTGTAGATTTATGTTTCAATTTAGTACACACCTATAATTTATACTTAAAAAAATTAATTATTTTCAATAATGGTTAAAATAATTTAGAATATATTTATACATTTTGTCTTAGTTTTAATATGAAAAATTGTTTTATTATTATTCATTATCCGCTTTGAAGAAAAATACATAGTACATCAATACATTTTCGATTAAACAGTATAAAATAAAAACTATATTGAATGAAACGTATTTTATGTTTAAATATTTCATATACATATGCACTGCATGTGTGTTCATAGGTTATGTTTATTATAAACTATGTAATACCATTCTTATAAGAAACCTTTATGATAAATAATGAATATAGTCTCTGCTGACTAGAGTCGGTATAGACATTTTTAAGCATTAGGTATCGTTGTAACGGTGATGGATTACACGATATGTGTTGTTCTTTATTTCCACCTGACGCTTCGGTTTTATTTCGGGTCGAATGGCGTAGCATTAGACAAACATCGGAATAGTTGTGAGAGAGCGGACGGACATACGCGTCTAATGCGTTTATCCAGGGCTCGTGTAATAGACTTGTCACCTTCCCTCCCGCTCCTATAGTGTTCTGGGTGCTTTATTTGTCCCATCCCTTGTTATATTCGCGAGCCTGTATCTAAATGGAACTTGTCACACAGTCGGGCGGAGAAAAAATGGTAGAGATAGAAAATCCTAACCTTTTTTTTTTCTTTTCTTTCCTTCTCATATTCATCCCCTCCCCTAAACAATACACACAAACACTAACATATCCTTTGATTACTGTCTGTCTACGTTAATAACACCATAATAAGTCATTCCAAGAAGACTCTGGCAAAAGATAAATTCAAGCTGTCCATGTGGATTTACCTATCATAAATAACATTTGCACATACACAATGAGAAATACACAAGACGGATATTTAACGGAATCTCTACATCCCATAACGAAACATATTATTCATCAGTAGGTGTATTCTTCTATCGCAATGTTTTTCGTAACGCGATTTCTAAATAGTCACCTTTGTACCAACTACGATTAATTGAAGAATTTACATTTTCAGCTATCTCAACATAAATTATAAAAGAACGTTTATACCTGTAAATAGATTGAATGCTTTATAAGTAATCATAATAATGTATTGTGCATTTAACGGATAAATATACCGCGATCAACAGTTGTACGAAGTAAATTTACCAACATAAACTGATCAATATTGCACTGTAGTTGTGCTACAATTAATCATATATACCACACATAAAAAAAAAAGATAAACTTGTCATACAATTTACAATTAACAATCAAATACATTCAAAGTAAACAAAAAAAGTATATGTAAGTTTGATGTGGATATAGGATATTTTCAAAAAGTGAATCATTTATGACAATAACTAATTTGGAAAAAGGTACTACTTGTAAATAATTGTAAAATAATTTTTACATAGAATGTTTTCATTAAAGCAATAATAATAATAATAATAAACTACCTTCCTGGAACAACATATAATAAATTCACAAAATTTCTGTAAACTTGGACAGGGCCTTTTTTGTTTTAATAACGGGCCAACAATATTAATAATATCTTATTTTTATGGACTCAGATCGGTATCTAGCCGGCACCGTGTGAAATATGTAGCGTAATAACAGTACCTCAGAATGTATTCGCAGCACACGATTTAATGGTTTTTGGGTAAACGTTCGACGCACGACGAGGGGGAGGCGGAATGGCACTTAAAAAAAATATATTAATAATAATTCCGCGCAAACCTTATTTTTCCAGAGCACGTAAAAATAATACACGTATATTATACGAACCGAATTTAATAGGTTTCCCTGTATATGCGATGGCCGTCAGTGAGTGAGTGAATGTGTGTGTATGTGTATATCCATTTATTATTATTGCTGTTTTATTATTATATATATATATATATATATATATATATTAGCCAATAGGGGACGGACGAAAAATAAAGACGATAAGCATCAGGAATTTATTGGTCTAATAAAAAAATATATATATTTTATATATAATATAAATATATTTATTTTTGGTGGTAAAATTGACGCGAAAAACATTTATCTAACCGAATAAATAGACGTATTTCTCACCTTCCTCATGTATACATCTGCGTGATAGTAGACGAATATAATATTAAATAGAGTTTCCTTTATGTTGTTTAGCAGGTGCCGGCGGCAGAGTCCCGTTAATGGAAAAAGCGGCTTAACTTTTTGCCTACACCCCACTACAATAATAATAAACATGCCACATGGTGTCCTTCCCTTCCCTCCGCTTTGTTTAAACCCTTCCCCATGACACGGTTCGAACACCCTCTCTTCCTTCATCACACTATCTCTTTGCGGTGCTTAAAATGCCAGAGGCGAGGTCGAGCCGTGAATTGTAAGCATCTGTATGTGTTTTCAGGCATAGCGTAATAATTATTGAAATTTGACAAGGCAGCTTTCAAAAATCCCAAGTGACAGTAAATCTACAATATAGCCTGACATAAATTAACTAAGTTTTAATTTAAAATTAATTAATTTTAATTAAAACATTTCTCCCACAAAATAAGTCGATAAAAATAATCATTATGCTAACATCACTCGTAAGTGTATTAGTTGTATTACAAGAAATTACAATTTATAAGTGACTATATACAATATTTTTCCTTTATTAACCAACTCGTATGTCAAGACAAGTATTATTAATGTTTATGACAATAACATATCACCACCATATTTACCAGTTATAAGAGTTTATTTCAGTATCAACTTGTGATGTGGAAAAAAGAATATCGAATAGTTTTCAACTTTTTTCCAGTAGTTATTGTATTAAATATCTAATTTCAAGTAAAAACAATTCGAGAGAATGAACTAAATAGTTTAAAGAGATTCGAAATTTGTTATTATATACTGTAATTACAAATCATAAAACTTTTATTGCACAATATTAACGTTGAATTTTAATTATACAAGGTAGTTATCCAAACTTATCATAGTATAATATTAATATTAAGATTATTTTTCGTGATGCATAATAATCAATTATTATTAAAAAAAAAAAAAAAGTCATGTTTAAATGTGTAATATACATTATATCTGTTAATTAATCATTTAAGTACGACACTTTTTAATCAATTCGTTTATCATGAATTAAAAAAAGTATTGTTATATACATACACAACTTGTGTTATATAATAATGGTATTCGTGATTTTAAATATAAAAAATAAATAAATAAAGTAATAAATTTTATTTTAAATATTAGTTAATTGCGCTATTTACGCTATTTTTTGTCTTATTTTTTTTTTTTTTTTTTTTTTTTTATTTATGTTAAAATCATAGTTAAAGATTTCGTTAATAGTAAATACGCTTATGAGAGTGAAAAAAAAATAAAGCAATATTAAATATTAGAGTTGCATAAATCTTACATTTTTTTTTAAAGTTGATGAATGTTTTATTTATAGTTTGCTATTAAAAATAAATAATAAGTTTATCATAGAATTTATCTATAGGTGGATCAATTATACCTATATAAGATTAAGTGTTGCTTTAATTCATGAGTTACGACTTAAAGATTATAAAATTTCGATAACTTTGACGGAGATAACGTAAGAGAATAAAAATATTTATCAAAAATTTAAATCTGAATAAGTAACAAAGTAAACGTGTTTAATGTATATATGTATAGGTATAGAAAATTATAATTTAACATCGATGTACAGAAGAACTTGACAAATAAAAATAATTATTTTTGGTGTCTTTTATAGCGCTGATGATGCACTTGATGTAAAATGTCATTAAATAGTGAGAAAGAGAGAGTGGAATGAGAAAAAATACGTACAAATTAGAAGACATTTTCCAGACCCTTAGAAAAAAATGGTTTGTAGCATCGGCGTCTTCTGAATACACAAAGTTTTCCTTAACTTCTGTACATCGACTATAGTCGCAAAGTTCGAAACAAAAGGTTTTGTCGTTAATGTTTCACGGTAGCAAGGTGGTTGAATGGAGCCTGTGCATCATTTCTAAAAGATTTTAGTAACAGTTTTTGGAACAATATTGAGGACGGTATCCCTATATAAGTATGAGAACATTTTACTTTAGACATTTAAAAGTTTTTCAGTCAATACTTTAATAAAACAATTAGAATTTTAGCTCTGTTTACGAGTTAATTCAATATTTTTTTTTTATATACATTTTAGATTTTTCCTGTATTTAAAACTATATTAAGAAGATACAATAATTGAATTTATTTGTGTTCAGTTACTTGTAAATAATTATTTTCTGTTCTGAATTTTAAACAAATATAGTATTAAGTATAAACCTTCAAGTAAACACAAAAAAAAAAAATTATGATTGTCCGTATAACTTAATATTACATCAAATTGTTGAGATTAAAACAATTCTGTCATTGGAAAAACAAACACGATTTGACAATTTACAACTGTTACATATCAAGTACTATGTTAACAAATATGTTTTATTCTGTTCCTAATAGACAATGCTAATAAATCTAGTTGGGAACGAGTGGCAGTTAATGCGAAAAAAATCTCTGACAGCAATTTGTTCACCCTAACATTGATTAATATTTTGGGATAGCTGCTAACGTTAACGTCATTATCCTCTTCCCTTGGCGGTAGAAAAAAAATATAAAATAAAACAATTTAAAAATAATATATATATAGTCCATCAGTTAATGAATAAAAACGCGGTCAAAATTGCTGTAACGATTAAAGTCATGATTTATTAGTAAACAAAAAAAAAAAAAAAAAAATTAAACAGATAATATTTACAAAATGTTAGGATTTATGTCTTGTCACCTGAAATCGGTTATGTAAAAATATTAAAAACAACTCACGATGTTGATAATAGTATAAATGATCCCAGTTTAACCAGTTAGTTCTCATAATTTATTATTATTTAGTAAAATACATATTTTTATATGTGTGTGTTTAATACATTATTATACTCGTATATTCTATGTATAACAATAGCTAAAAATAATAGAAAAATGAATAATTTACAAATATTGTATAATAAATATAATCAGTTTTAACTATCATTATTAACATAATTAAATACTTTTATATTTTAATGTACTAATTAAACGTATTATAAATAAATTAAAATATCAGATCACGAATTCACGTTGAATTCATTAATCCACAATTTACTTAAATAATAAAAACAAATTGCATTACATGCAAGTAAACTCTAATATATTTTCCAAATTCAGTATAAATATATATTTTTATAAAGTCTAATCCATTATATGTACCAAACTTGTCCCGAAACCTAGCAACTGAAAATTTAAACGTTAAACTAGTAAGACATTATAAAATAAACTTTTTAAATTACTTACAAAGAAATAAATAAACAAGTTTTTTTTTAAAGAGTCTCGTAGAGTTTCTCGATCGAAATATTTATTTTTGACTAATAATACAATTTTATTAAGTAGAAGTTATATTTTTCAATACCAACCTAAGAAATTAGATAATCAGTTTAATGTTTTTAATTTAAGCTGTAAAATATATAGTAAAAGTAACATTAATATTTTATTTATTTAAATATAATTTGATATACATACACACCATACTAATATATATATAATATATAAAATATTAAATCTTATAACTGTAATAAAATCATATGCAAGTAAAACCAGAAGCTAACAACTAAAAGATACTTAAATTATTAATATTATATTAAACGATTAGAATAATGTAATATTTGATTATAATCACATTATACAATAAAAATTGTCTTGAAAAATAAATAGTCGTGCAAGTCTTATAGTTATTTTGAAAATTATGCAAATTAATTTTAATTTCAGTTAGGTATGTATATTATAAGTAATTAAATTAAGATATAGTTAGTATACTAATATAGAACAATTTAGCAAAATATGCAGTTCCTTGATATTAAATCAACCAAAAGGTCGTTCGGCGTTTTCAGATGATTTTTTGGAATAAAAATAAAGAGATACAATAAAGAAACACTCGCGCGCACATATAACAATAACCCCGGAATAGATTGAACAGATCTCAGTTTCAGCTTCGAAAATTTCACTCTACTCCAACTGTCCGATAGTTCTATTAGTACATTTCGTTTATTTTTTTCTAGTAAAAATTTTTATACAATAGTGCACGTTTTATGAGAACGAATTCTCGATTCGACTTTTACGTACCTACATGTAACACTAGAAAAAATACAAATAAGTAGAAAACAAACAACACGAGTACTACCGATTGATACTTGCCTTTTCTATCCTTTTTTATACATTCTATATTATATAGTATCACACCAGGGAACCATACGGTTCAAGCTTAGATACATGCATATATATATATATATATATAACACTAGTGAATATTTGGTAGTACATATGAAAAATTGTAGGTACTATAAAAAACAAACATCCATATTATATATATTTACACATGGAAACTTTACTACAGGTAGGTAGAATTACCAATACATTTTTATTCACTTCAGAGCAGGTATGAAAAACAAAATGAAAAAAAAAGAATAAGGGACGAATAAATGTCTGACGACAGCAATAAAACAAATGATTTGAAATATTCGTAGCACGCTCAAACGTTTCCTTCAGTTAAAAATGACAGAATTATACTTCAAACTCGTGTAAACTGATTCACAAGGGATGGAAAAAAAATGAATAATCAGTCTTGTGACAGGTTGCCTCGTTCTTTCAAACATTATTATATAAACGTTTCAGTCGGAGGAAAAGCAAATGCAAAGGGAACGCAGAAAACGAGAAAAAATCGTAGGGCGATTAAGAGTTTTATCTTTGGTGCAGCAAAGGTCGCAACGATGATAAATCTCAAGACGTAGCGAACGGCACCTTTTGTCCTAACGGTAATCCTCCTGCCGTCACCGACATAGAGACGGCCGGTAGTGTAGTGGGATAACACCCCCAGAGGCGCTTTCTCTCCCAACACGACGGCAAAGGGGCACTGTTGTAAATATTAATAAAGCTGGACCCCTCTTCCTTCATCTCTTATGAAACACTACGGAGTAGGTGTTAAATCCCGAGTTCGAGACACGCCCTTTAATGCCGCGGAGAATATATACCCCGGCAAGAAGAACAACACGCCCGGCCAACAACAACAAAACGTTAATAGCTTTCTTGTGGTTGCAGTGCTAGAGACCCTTCTCTCCTTTCCATCTATTGGACTCATGATTATGATGATGATAATAATGATAAAGATGATGGGAAAAAAAGAACTGGGTAAAGAATAGACCACCTTAAACAATAATATGAATCACATAAACAACAGATCAGGTATTATATATATATATATATATATATATATATATATATATATATAT
>NW_020271303.1:236329-254418 GCF_002803265.2 Melanaphis sacchari
TATATATATATATATATATATATATATATATATATATATATATGTGTGTGTACATATTTATAATGTATAATAAATTGATAAAGTAAAACAATGTGGCCATCGTTAAAAATAAAAATATTCGAGAACAATAATAATCATTTTAAGCGTTACAAATTTAAAATAATTATCAAAAATAAAAAGTGCAATAACATTACTCAAAAACTAAAACGTTTTAATAAATATGATTATTTTTGAACCTTTAACATAATTTAAGAAAGTAATAATTTACTAACCTATATTTATAGTTATATCGTATTACAAGTCTGAAGTGGTAATTAAAACTATGGTTTTAAGACGTATTTCAGAAAACTATAGCTGCAATAAACATATCAGTTTTCAACTCCTCGACAATTAATTAGGTATTAATATATCATAATTAAACTAGAAATTTAAACCAAAAACGGCAATAAATAATATTAAATGCATCATCTTAATATTATTCAAATATAAACATGAAAAATATCAGTCAATAGAAAAACCCCCTACAAAATAATGTCTATATAAAATAAAAACGATAATCATAAAAAATAAACTATTTGAAATAACATTATACTTTGATAAATTCATTTTTAAAGATAAAGCATTTAAAAACATTTTATAAAAAAAATTTAAACAGGCATAAAATAAACATAAAATCAATAAATTAAAAATCATACTTGGAAAACAGTTATTTGTTTTTAGTATTATTACCTAATATAAATAACTATAAGTTAAGATTAATTCAACAATCGAGTTAAATACACAATTTTACGATTTAAAAAATAATTATGTTTCAAAATGACAATCAATAAGTTAAGAATATGAGAAATAAATTTAAATTTTAAGTTACTCGTTCTAAAACATATAAGCACAATTAACAGTTGTACATTGTTAATTTATTTTGAATAAATGTTAAAAGCTTTCTAGAATTTTACAATTTGATCATGACAAGCGCAAAAAATGTAAAATACTCATGTACATATATTTATATATACATGCACACACATTGATTGACGGACACATAGGGACTTGGTTATAATACATTGGCCATTATAATAAAGTTGCAAGTAGAGGACAAGGCATCGATAACAATTCAGATAAACAGAAAAAGGAAGATGCGCCAGCATGCAGCTGGGATCACACGAAGGCCAATAATGGGATATATAATGTTATATATAGGAAGTTCCACATGTATCGCAAAGGAGGCTTACGGTGGTTAAAACAAAAGCTTGCTACCACTATACACATATGCCTTACTCACTCGGGAATCTACATATAAACCAGCATCAGATTGTGTATATACAACAACAGCAGTCGATGTTGAATTTTGACGTAATCCTATTTCGGTATTAACTAAATTGAGTTCAGCAGTCCTCGTCACCCGACAGCCTTAACCTAAAATCGTTTACCAACCACCTTCTAATCTAGGGGAAGAGTAGTACTCTAGAAATAGGTCGACCTAACACATTTAAGTTATACTTCAATAAAGAATCGAGTAAGAATTGAAAAACACTGAGATACAGAAGTAGACGTGTCATAAAACTAGTTCTTATACATTTACATAAAATAATTAGTGTCATTTAAATTTAAAAATGAAAAACGATTAATGACAAAACTGGAGAAGCTTAAATGATGTTCTTACTATCATAATAAACACTTAGTAATCATTATGCTCTTAAATACACTTATTTATGTAATTGAATTTAAAATATAATTTAATTGTAAATTTAAATAAATGGATATTTTTCAATTTAACAATAACAACACTAGAGTTTATTTAGCCTCTTAACTTGTTAGTATTTTTATTAAAGATAAAATTATAAAACTAATAGGTACGTCAAAACTATGTAGGAAAAAAAATTTTAATTTTTCAATGATTTTTAATTCATAAGAAGATACTATAAACATTAAACAAATTTTAATTAGTTAGCTTAAAAATATTAATACTAATTACATATTTATAAGTAATACCAATGACGTTCACTTCCATAATTATTATAATTTAGTATAAAATAAGACTAATCGTAAACGGTTGAAAAGGTATAAAAAAGAATATTGGTACAATTAGGAAGTCAATCTTTATATACTTTTTAGAAAATTTAGTGGCTTCTAAATTAAATTATAATTTATTTTTTAGACTAATAATTTTCAATTGAAATTTTGAAGGATATAATTTTAGTATTTTCATCCATATTAAAAAAAAAAAAAAAAATTAATTAATTAAATAATTGACATAAAAAAACGAGACAATAGATAATAAAACTACTTAAAAAATGCGAATCATTGTGAAAACTCTTTAAATCCAACAACAATTTTATAAATCTACTATTATTCACTCTCTATTTATCATAATATTCAGTTAATTAGTTACCATTCATGTAAAAAAAAATTTAGAAAATATATTGCAATAATCTGTAATATATATGGAATATTGAACCACTTTAAAATTTGAGGAACTAATAAAATTATATTAAATACTTATTGACTATTTATTTTTATAACTAACAAGCTTCATTAATAAAACTACGCAAACCACCTATAAATCAAATTAATTGATTCACGATAGGTAATGAATAATTTTTTTTTTATATAATTATTAAATTAACTTATGCATTATGATGGGATTAAACCTTTCGAGTTTAATCATAACCCTCTGATGTTTTTGTTATTTTCTCAAACTCTAACATCGAGCAAGACTGTCGAAACGTATATATGTCGTGTCTAAAAGTCCAGACACGCACAACCTCACCCTCTTTTATTCCCTTCCATCATATGCTCCACTACTTCTATTTACCGGGCAACAGTGAACTTTTTAACAGTAACAACAAATTGGGTCGTAACAGTCTCTGTTTTATGATTACATTAGTGAAATACAAGACGGGTCATAGGAAAAAGGTCAAGAGAAGGAATAGAAGGGAGGAGGGATTAATTTAAAATCAGAGTTATTATTATTATTATTATTATTATTATTATCAAATTGTGTACAATACACAAACGACAACAGTATGTAAAAAACAAACACGCGAAAGTAGTTTCGGTGAATATTTTTCTGCCTTACGAGGACGCACTTAAAGCATTTTTCAAGTATATCTGATTCATTTTTTTCAAGTTATATATTCCATCGTCTTTATATTTAATCTTCGAAGGAAAAACATATTATTTATTTTTCCCGCAGAGAAAAACAATATAAAAAGAGAAGGCCTTGTTGTCTCTTAAAGGGAAAAAAACTCTAGGTTTACCTGCGGTTGATAAGTCGTATATAATTCTCGACCCTGAAGGCGATATATTCCGGAAATTTTAGGTTTATACGGATATACTAGCACAACGGTAAGATATAGTCTTTTAGTAGGTCAGTCCAATATAATACATAATATAGTATTTATCAGTAAACGACTTTAGTAGAAAAAAATAGATCCCGAATATTATACGAAAAAAAAAACTTAAGTTAAGAAGATCATAAATAATTATAAAATAATCAGCAAGAATAAATTCATTTAAAGAAATATTGATATTGTAAACTGCGACATTTTAAAAGTAATTAACACATAAATATGCAGTACGAAAAATACTAGGGCATCAATCAAAATATTTTAAAACACTTTACAAATCTAATTTTCATATTTTTTTTATAAGGCATCAGATAATTCAAATTATATTCATGTATTTTTATTTCAATATTTTATTTAATTATACTAAAATTAAATTCTCAATAAACTTGAAAATTAAAATTATTTAATCCTTAAATACTTTTATAAAAACTTAAAAATAATTGACAAAAATAAGCCAACTAAAAATAAACCAGTGTCCTTACTTATCTTTTAGTTTGAAAAATAAAATGATAATAACAAATTTAATTAATAATAATAATAATAATAATAATAATAATAATAATAATAATAATAATAATTGATGATAACTGAAAAAAATGATACAACTTAAGATATCTATTAAGTAGTAATTTCAAAAAAATTAATAATATTAAATGTTTAAAGGAATTAATTTATATATAAATTATAAAAAGATATTTAAAAATAAATGAATTGTGCACTAATTTATATTTTATATTAAATCTTAAATAGAATGAATAATTAATTAAATTTCAGAATAACTTAATAACTGAACAATATATAACATAAATATGTTATTATATATATGACGAGAAAAGTAGAACATATATTGTAACTTTATCGTTCTATATAATAGTAAAAAGCAAGAAAAACAAGAATACGTGATAATTATAAATCAAACAAAAATCATCGATTAACGCTTTATTCAAGAAAGAAAAAATGTTATTTATTTATTTGTTTATTTATTTACAGACATATGTAGTTTGAGATTTTATAATGGGTGATACAAATTCCACTAATTTCATAAAATAAATTTGTAAAAAAAAGTATACACTTTTTAATTAATGATTATGATAATTAAATTATTTTATTACATTATTATCGGTTTCATCTACATCACAGTCGTAACCAATTAATTGCAACTTTGTTAAGTTATTTAGGCGAATATTTATTTCTCTATATGAAAATCACTACTTTATAAACTGATAAAATTATAATTTAAATACTACACTCCTAAGTTTATCATACAATATATAAAAATATGTACCTAGTAATATCAATTCTCCTTTACAACTAAAGAGTAAATATAGAAACATGGGAAAAAAAGTAAAAGGAAGAATTAGTGAATTAATTGACATTAGCGTCGGTTTTGGCTTCTGGTGTGATAAACGAGCGCGTCACCTCCCTAATCGCGCGCGCCGCACATACAGTATCAATCAACCCTCGGGCGTATAAACTTTATAATAACAGTAAACCACCAAAAATGAAGGGAATGGGAAAAAAGCGGCGTCATCTCCACGCAAGTTTTTCTCCCTGTAGCCGAACGGGAAAAATTACCGCTAGGTCGTCGCCGCGGTCTTTTAACTTTCTCCCATTAATTTTCATTTTCTTCGCCATTTTTACACCCGCTCCACCATTCTTTTCACACCGAGGTCGCATCTGGTCGGTTTTAATGTGATTTGTTGTTATACACCTTTAATGGCCGGTAACTTTTTCTTTGCCCGTCCCACTACCAAAACAAAATTCGTCTGGTCGACTGTACAGAAGAAAAAAAAGTTTCCACACTCTAAAAGTCAACAACATGCGTCCAAAAATGATACGGTCTTCCACTACGTTTAGCCGAAAAGAGGTTAGGAAGCCTCTTTAAAAATTATTGAGACCGAAACGCATTTAGCAAAAACAAATTAATGAATAGGTATCTCATACATTTATTTGTTAATATTGTTGATAAAATAATACAGAAAAATAAATACATTTTATAGGTCATAAAATATTTTTATTCTTACTACCTATATTAAATTTTATAATAAATAAATAACACAAAGAAAAGAAAATACAAAATATAATTAATTACATATTGATCATTAATAAATTGATAGCTACTATTATTACAATGATCTATCGTAGTAGCACAATGGAACTTCTAAGCACAAGACATAATAAAAAATTAAATTAAGTTTTAAAAGTTCTTAACACAACAACTTCATTCTCATTGCTTTTGACAAAAGCCACTAGCATATTTATTTAAATTAAAATTGCACGTAGGTTATGCAACAAAGCAATAATAACCCTATAAATACATTAACAATTGTCGAATTAAAAAAAAAGGAAAACTAGTACAGTGAAAACTGTCTAATGCGGAATATCATGGGACCAATCAAACATTCCGGCTTTAAGTAGTTTTCCGCTTTATTGACTAAAACGAAAAAATTGTTGCTATTTTTCTAATATTATATATATTTGAATGGACATCGCTTAGTATATACAAGCAAACCGTTCAGTGTAAGACTGTTGGTGCATAACAGTTTCACAGCTATACATTATATATATGGGATAAGTTTGTATCGCAGATACGATAACCAAAAAATACAAATTACCTAACTAATAAATGTAGTGCAGTTTTAACTTGATTATCGTTTTACGATGTACCTACATATTCATATCAATGTAACATGACGCGTGTCACATTTCCCGCTTTTATAAGGTTTTTACTTGCACTGAACCTACAAAACCGTCCAGTTTCTGCGTTAGATTAAGTTAAGTTTTATTGAGGTTAAACGTTTATATAAAACTATAGGAATATCCCGAGAACATGGAAAAATTCCATATTGATTAGTTATACGTTTTATTCAGGGTCCGCCAAATACAGTTTTTAATGTACTACGTTTATATTTTGATGTTTAAATTTATAATTTATTTTATTCATTGAATTTTATGTGATCATTAATAGCGGAATTTTTTATGATGTAGCAATAATTGTCCGAAAGAATAAATAATTAAAAAAAAAAATGTTCCCACAAGCCTCAATCGACCCCCTCGTGCACATCTATGATTACTATTGGGAATAAGGTTTATGGTCAATATAATTTTAGTTAAATTATCCTGGTTATTTGTAATGCAAAAAAATAATAATTGCTCATTGTTATTTTTAGAATGTTATAAAAATTATATAAAGATTTATAGGTATTACATTTAACTACAAAAAGAAAAAGTTCATCGCCACATTTCATTTGATTAAATTTGGATAAATGATTTCGATTTAAATATACCGAACTATGTTTACTTAATTCCAAATTATTTCAATTTTTTTTAAATGCATATATATAATTATAAATGCGTTTAAACCTATTGAAATTTCACGACTTTCACGTTCTCATAATTTTACAGCTTATTAATTCAACAATTTTACTCTAGTCTTTAACAGTACGTAAAGAATAGAAACCGGTAATCATTTAATAATTACTTCGTGAATGATTCATAAATTATAATATGTACGTATATAAGTGAATATAAAATCTTATCACATTAACATATGTATACTAATATAAGACTAAGTAAGGGGCTTGTAGTCGTTATTTTAAAATGTATATACGTATATTACGTTTATAAACTTAACATTGATTTTATGTCGAAAATAATTATGTTTTGGTTGTATTATTATGCTCAATACTGTGCAGTTGATATAATAGTTCATAATACCATCATATTATATTACAACTTAATTCTTGGAAAATATCAACATAATATAATAGAATTCGATATAAACCGTTTTCATAGCATATATACGTGACAACTAACGAACGATCCCTATAGAGATTCGTCAATCAAATTAATGATTTAAGGATAAATAGAATATTATATTGTCCTTATTGGTAAAATAATATAACATGTATAAAATTACTCATTATATATATTTCAGAATTTTTTTTTTTTTATTAAGAGAGATTTTTTGAGTTAATTAAACAGTTTAATACTGTAATATATATATATATATGGTGAGCCTTGAACTTCTGATACAACGAAATGCATAACCCATTTTCCGACGATTGCGAGCCGAATGCGGCGCGTTGTGGTATGAACCACAACTACATCCAATCCCCTAAGCATATTATTCACAAGTTCTTCAGACATTTCAACGCATTTATTATTTAGAATTTAACGTATAAAGTCACATAATATAATGACATAGAGTACCTAAATAATATTATTATACTTAGGTTGATGTACGTACGAAGAGAAGCAATTCGCATCACCTAATTGAATAATTATTGAACATTCTTAGCTTAAGAGGTATACACACATTTTTTTTTCATTTCATAACTACTCAAGTATCAATAAGCATCGTTTACTCAACAAAGATATTTATTGATATATACATTAGTATTTTCGTATTTTTTTTTTTAATGTTTTCCTGGAATTTTCATAAATTTAACAGGTCATGTTCATTACGCGTAATTTTATTACATTTCGACCTTTTTACCTACTGTTCCCAACCGTCATTCGCTTATCACTAAATTCTTATAACAGATTCTTTAAATATCGCAAAAATATTATATCCCAAAATAAAATATGATTAGTTATTTATACAAACAATATATTACAAACATAATTTTTCTATATATAAATGCCTCGGTTATTTTCGTACTCATAATCACGTCCTATTAATTAGATATCATTGGACGTCAAAATGATAAATCACTCATTATTCTTATAATTGTTATACAAACAAAGTAGTTATTTAATATAAATGGTTAGAACCAATGTTTATGCTTCATATTCATATATATGATTAGCAATAATCATAATGTCAATTATTTTAGTTAACTAACAACTGTTTAAAATTAAAAACAATACTAAAAAATTCTATTACATGTATACATATTAAAATATTAATTTAAAGGTATTTAAACATATTTCACTTAAATAAGATATAGTTATACATACTTCAACTATGACGCCAAAATATGCAACAAAATTAATTAATTGAACAATTGTTACTAAAATAAAATTCTTTAAAATGAAATGTGATAGAAAAAAAGAATATTTTTCGTCAATTACCAAGGTTTTTCAAAAGTCACAAATAATACAAAATCTTGATTTTACGTTTTATAAAAATATACCAACTTAATTATACTAAATATTATAATTCTAACGGCGGGACGGTCGACTATAACATTTAGACAAGAAACATATTAATTAATATAGTACCTACTGGAATGTTCCATATTAATTAATTATAATAATAATATTGCAAACAGTGAAGATACGCACAAAATAGTATTTGGATATACAATAATCCCTTTGGGCGTTTGTGGGACATCCATGTTGTAAATAGATGACAAAGCGTAACTCCACAACCATATCACCAGAGGATAAGGAGTGAATAAACTATGAATTTATTATTATAAAGCTATCGGCAGCGGCGACTAGCTGCAACTTTTGAGTGGATTGTGAATTCGGAACAAAGCCCTGTAGGGCAAACGCGTTAATAATGAACGTATACGAACCGTAACAGATAGACCCTGCAGTTAGACGGCAGAATCGAAAATTGTATAGATGTAGCTATCTTCGGCTGTTTGGCGATCAAAATTCAATTGAACGCCTGGACGGGTCTTAAAGGATGTTTCACGATGAACCGAAGACCAGAGTAGGTAGTGGTATATAGGAGTTGGCTATATATACAGATAGAGTGGCTGTAGCCTCGGGGTGTATAGCGTGCAGGTTTCTAAGTGTCACCGGCGTTGTGTATAGGTAGGTGTGGGCAAACATAACACAAATAATGTACCGTCGTCCCATAAACCCCGATGACGAATCATTTAAACGAATCGGTTGTAAGGTGGAGGCAAGAGGGTTATTTGATATTATCAAGCGGACCAAAAATGAAAATGAAAAGAAACGAAATCATACGCATTCCATACAGAAGAACGTTGCCGTTGACGTTACACAAGATAATAAATAAATACACGCGGCTGCCGTCGTTGGGTGTAGGGAATGCGTTTTTTGACGCAGAAATAGTGCGCTTCCGACAAATCGAGTAAAAGGGAATTTTATATTATTGTAAACTTCTACATGATTAACTTCGAATAGGAAATGTGTTCGCGGCACGGCAGCTCTGGCACGGACGGGACGAGAGAGCAGTAGACGACCGGCGGCAATGTAGCACGACGGCTCCAGTTTCACGCCAGAAGCGGCGTACGAATAACCATAGTCTGAGGGGTGGGTGAGGAATAGGTGTGTATGGGAAGGGAGAGGAGTGGTTAAGCGAACAAACACTTGGCAAACCCTCTACGAATGGATGTCGGTAGAGTAAAGGAATAACAAACACGGAGACTGGTGGCGGAGTGGAAAAACATTATTTCTTTTCCATACATCGCACGGCGCCGCCTTGCAGACCAACGACCGTGGTTTTCAAATACGCGTGGTTATACAGAAGAGTTCGGTCTGCCGAGACGTAACATGTCGTACGCACAATATTATCCAGTGACGTAATTATTTGTGGGTTATAAGGGTGAAAAATATCCCTCCAAGAACTATTATTTTTTCAGGCTAGGTATATTGATTTATACAATAATATTGTATTTTAAGTATAAAACCAACACTGTTACATAATATTATTGCTTTCCTTTCAATATCTTTAAAAAAATATATTTATAAACATGCTTATTTTTATTTATATAGTATCTATAATAGTACCTATATGTTCATCATCAATTTTAATATAAAAATGTTGTAATGTAGTTTTTGTTATAATGTGTGATGCTATTAACTATAATTTAAAATCAACAATCATTTAAAATGGTATCAGAAAAATTCTGGAAACGCTATTGCCCTCACTACTGACTACTGTAGAGAGTCGCCTTACAAATCCAAACTTTGTTAACTATTAATACAGTATGTAGTCTACTCACCATCGTATACTTCGAGCTTGGCGTTTGCGCTAACCGCGTCACCCACACCATTCTCCGCGAAACACTCGTAGACCGCGTTGTCGCGGGGCGCTCGAGTTGGTTCGATTCGCAACACCGAACCGGTCTCACTGTCACCAACTATTTTGTCAACGATCTCGTACCGACTCAGCGACGTCGACACCTTTTTGGAGTTCTTTCGCCAGTAGATGGTCGGTCGAGGGTCACCGCGCGCGCCACAGTAAAAAGATGCCACGCCATTGCTCTTTGCTTGTTGCGGTCTCGGCTTCACTGTTAGCGTCGGAGGTTCTGTGGACACAAAAAAGAGAATAAATAAAAAACAAATACAAATAGTATACAATGAATGGAATTTCTATACGACACACAAGATGATGCCGATACAGATTTCCGAATTCGTGATGGATTTCCTCGTACGACTGTTTTGCATTAACATACGAGTTTTAAGTAACTGAAATTCAATTTGTATGTTCAGTCTTCAGTCTATATAATGTTCAATAAACATAATCAAATATACTCAATCAACTATATGGTTAGAAATACCGGCGTTCTAAATCAAACTAATTTCATCATGGACCAAATTTTATTTTACGTATGTGCCAGAGTCGTACTAAAATGTTTGAAAAATGCGTATTTTGTCTTAATTATTTATACGTATACAACATTTGCATATTTCAAATTATTTACTGTTAGTAATAAGTAGAGTTATTTAATAAGTTGAATACCTTAGTTAAATTTGAAATTATTTTATTTTCCGACTATAAATGCTTAATTATTTACGACAAAAAAGCAATATTGATAAAAATTTTTTCGAAAAACTAAAATTTTAAATATTTTACAAAAATGGTGTATTTTTATGTTTATTACACAGTTTTTAATTTATTTTAATTGATTTGATTATTTTATTCATAAGAGTATTAATAGTATAAAAGTATTTTTTAAATTTTATTAAATTTTTATATAAAAATAGATATAAAAAATATATATTGAATGAATATTAACTATTTATGATTAATAATATATATATATAGATTACAATAAAATTGGTGCATATTTATAATAAATTCCAGTCTATATTTATATATATATATACATTTACTACAAGCCACCTGTTCGCGTTATCCCTATGTGTTTGTTTAGGTACTCGCGTGCAATTACAATATTGTTGTCTTTCCGTCACGGATGTCGGCAAAAATTTAATTACGATTTAATATGTATATTGTATATAGTACTCGGTCATCTACACAAATATATTAAAGTATAATAATTTTTTTGATAATTTTCGTTATACGATGTACGTTTATGAACTAAAAAATATACGAAAACCTGAATTATATAATAATAGTTTACATCATAAATCATTGAAAATAGTTATTTACATTTCGTACAAACATAATATTTATGTCAACATATTACTATTTTAATACGATTAAAACTCATCCTTTCAATGGATTTGAATTATTTTTTGTTCATTATAACTGTATAATAAATTTAACTCTTTATTGTGAAATGTAAATATAGTTTACTGTGATTTGAAAAATCCGAGGATTATGCGTTTATATGCTCGGAGATTTAATTTGTCAAACATTTGATGGACAAAACTTATTGAATAAATGTAAATCAAGCAAATAATACTTTTTACATTTTTTTTTCTCTATTTAAATTTAATACGAAATATGACTGAAAACGTTGGTAATTTCCAACGATGAATTTTAAACATAAAAATATAAAAGCCACAGAAAATATACATACAACAAAGACCTAAATTAAATAATTGTAATACAATGAAAACTATTTTGAACAAGTTTTAACAAGACTTAGCCGGGATATTCTAAAATTACGAACCTTTGAGATTCAAAAACTTTTCATGTTGTCCCTCATTTACTGAAACGGCATAACAAATTTAGATTCATATTAAACCATTTTACGTGACATAGGACATCTAAGCTATATAATAACTCCCTTTTTTTTCTTTTTTAATCCAAGCTATTTTAAAACAATGAAGTCGTCCGTGGTCTAATAACGCTTTAAAAATGCACATCCCCCCCTCTCCACAAAAAAAGGACCGACCACGGAAATGACATTTTGGACATTCAAGGCATCTGCGAGATAGTTTAAACATTCATTCTCCGTATTTTGTCAACTTACTCGTCCTTAGCGAAAGTATGTATATAGTAAAGTGTATATATATATTATATAGTTATATCACCGTAATATTATTATTATTATTATTATTATTATTATTATTATTACTGTATTCCTTCTCTGGGGTTACAAAAACTTCGAATTTTTGATAGTTCTCTAAACAAACTTCTTTGGGTCACTTAAGCTATATATCTCTGGCCGACATATTCGAAGTAACATAAATTCGTTAGATAACTTTTTTTCTCTTAACCTTTGGGTTATTCATAGTAGTTTTTTTTTTACTGAAACAGTAGAAATGAATACAAGACTTTCGACTTGATACTTTTTTTCTATCTCAGTGTGACATGAATATTTATGTTTGAAATATTTTTCGTTTTTCACTCGTGTTGACAAATAACAAAGGTTATTTATTGCACTGTAATATACTTACGTGTCAAGTATTGAATAAATGAAAATGCGGAGAAGTTGGCGCCTGTAAACATTAGGAAGATCACGTGCAATATCCCCGAACCAACAGAAACCGGAAAATTATCCGACTTAAACGCTTTACATTTTTAATACCTTAAGTGTTTACAAGATCACAGGGACCTTCAAGGACAGCGTATTTGGCAAGAGAAGCTTTTAAATGTTCTTTGTAAAGGTAAAGAGCTCTAAGTACTTTTTTCAATAAAGTATACACTATATTACGTGGTTTTTAATGTTTGTTATATTCAACGAAAAAGATAGGGTTATATTTATGGGAGAAAAAGGTGCCTAATTTAAATTGCTAAAATAATTCCCAGATTCGGCAAGTGTATTCTTTATACAGTAGTCTTATTACACTAGGATCCCATGTCTGTTTTCCAACCGCTTGACATCAATCAAAATCCTATTGTCCGTCCCTTTATAAATATTTATACCAACGGTGAAACGGTTATTTTTCACTTTTTCATGAATAAATATATAATTAAAAAAAAAAAAAAAAACTGAGACGTGTCAGAATTAATTAAAAGTAAGAAGTTTCGATAAAGCAGCGGGGAAATTAATAGTTGTTTGGTGTAATAAAGAAACGTTACGAGTAAATGCAAACAATCTATCGGAGTCCAGGGACAATATTTCCCACCCTTGATAACGTTGTAAAACATAATAAAATAAATAAATAATAATAAAACGAAAAGTTTTAATGTCTATCAACTGCAAGTACATCATAATATTGATATATCGATTTAGTACACACAACTCTTAAAACAAAATAGTGATTATGTATATAAAAAATATTATGAGAAAATATACAGATGACAGTTAAACAATATATTGGTAGTTAATAATACTTTTACGTGTCTTTTGAACAACAAAAATATAATTATTTTATTAATTTGATACATACGAAAAACATCTTCAGAAATCTAAATGACTTTAAATGCACCCCCAGTACGTGTGTTTTTATTATATGTAAATACGTACATCAATATATTTATAACATATTTTCTTTATGAATAAATAAATAATAATAAGCTATTTATACCACTTGAAATTATCTAATAATATGTATTCAAATGTAAATATAAAAGTTACATTATACGCTTAAATACAAGTTATAAAATATTCATATACTATACCAAATGATAATACTTATTAATTAATAATCGGTGTGTTCCAGCATATATCTAGCGTTTAAAATTAAATTTGTTTAAAAAAAATATCAATTGTTTTTATATAATAATAGCATGCTATTTTGAAAGTTCCTTTCTTATTTTATATATTACTATAGTACGAAGAAACACACCTAAAAGTAACTACTATTAAACAATATGAAATCGACGAAACACAAATAAAAAAATGGATCTGCTGCAACTATGGTATGCTGAAATTTGATACCAACCTAAAAGACGGCAACGACGATATAAACCCTAAATAGATCAAAAGAACAAAATATATATATAACACATGTTCGGGTAATGATTAAAAAAAATCAAACAAGGGATTTCCTTTAGAAATTCGACTATTGAGTATGTGGTACGACTGTATATCGTGTAAAAGGATAAGACTAAGATATTCGTCGCATGAATATTCTATCGACTTTATTCAAGAGACCTATTGCTGATTTTTGATATACCTACCTGCAGTGAGAATTATTTATTTAATATTCTTATAGCTGGCAAACGATAGTATAAAACTATACGTATATAGAAAAGTAAATTCATTCATTCAATTATTAATCTATGTCATTTCACCCGAAGGCACGACTACCATAAATTTCTCTTATTCGATCTCAGTAATAAGCAATAAATTGCAGTACACCGATACAGTATAAAGAATTTTTTTTTTTACTTATCTTTCCTTCGTTATACACGTTTTATAAAAGTTTGGATTTGGTAAGGAATACACTGAACGCCATTATCTCTAGTTTAAAGTTTTTAAGTAAAAATAAAACATGTTTATTTTGATGTAAATGTTTAATGGAAAACATTTTAAAAGAGATTTTTAAATGACGCTGTGTGTTTATTTCACATTCTTGAAAGGAAATAGAAACGCTTGGGTAATTCTCACAAATTCCAGTAAGTAATTAAATTATTAAAATTTTTTCATCTCTCAGATCAATATAGCCTATCGTTGAGATTAATATCAACATATTTCAGGACACACGCGCGCACCTGTTGATCAACTAAGTTATGTTTAGAATGATCGTCTGAGGTCGTTAAAATTGAATAAAAACTTTACTGCAAGTATTTGTCAAATTCGCATATAAGTTAGAAAATTTAATACAGCCATGGTGCCCATAATATTAGTCTAACAAAAATTTAATCATATCTAATTTTAAAAGTGTATTTGGGTAGTTTTACATAAACCTATATACGAATGATTGATCAATATTAATATTAAAGAAGATGACGGTAAATAATTTCAGTTATTTATATTATAAGGGAAATTATACAACGATAACTATAATAATTTTTATGAATAATATATTATATAAGTGTGTAAAATATTAAAATAATTTATTAGCTCATTAGAAATTGAAAATTTAACTATTTATTATTATGTTATATGGATACGATTATTCATAGATGATAAACTTGGTAAAATTAATAAAAATTTCAAAAATCATTAAATAATACATCATATTTTAATTTTATTTTTTTTAAACTGATCAATGAAACAGCGTACAAATTATTAATGTAAAGAAAATTAAACCCAATTATGTATAATAAAGGTAGGGTTGCCATACGTCCCGGAAAACTGGGACTGTCACCGGTTTTCGACTTTGTGTCCCGGTGTCCCGAAAAATGTTTTCAGGACGCCTATATGTCCCGGTTTAAGAAAAAAATTAAATTTGTTAATAATTGATAAATCCATAGGCTAAATATAAAATAATATCGGGAATATTCGAGGACAACAAACAAGTCGTGTGCACGACTGTGCAGTTTACTGTTTGCATGTTTTATTTTTATATTTTATCGATAATCGATATACGGGTGATACAGAGACAGACTAATGACTTTTATAACAGTAGAACGTAGGTCGTAGCCTAGATTGTTCGTTTTTATTATTTTATTCGTTATTATGGCACCAAGAACCCCGGCCCAAGTACAAGCAAATAAATAAAAAGTGTCGTTATTTTATAATTATAATATATAAATTTAATATTGTTAAATATTATTAAACAATGCATTTAAAAAAAAAAGTTTACATTGTTAATTTGTTATAGTAATAAAGTGTATAAGTTATAACACTATAACCTATTGTGTCGTTTTTTTAAAACATACTCAATGGCTAATAGAACTCAATAATATTTATTTCTAAATTTATTTACTATTTTTCTATAGTCTGTCCCGGTTTTGCTTGATAAAATTATGGCAACCCTAAATAAAGGTGAATAAGTATCGTTAAGTAAAATATAAAACATTTTTTGATAATGTTAGTAGATAAAAGCAAGATTTTCTTTAACTAATAATTATATAGCTTTTTCATATCAAAATAAATTTAATTTACTTTTTATTCAATCGCAGTAATAGAATAGAGAGTGACTCTTTTAAACTAGCATTTTTATTTTTAACCTTCTTATATATGAATAAAAACATAATTGGTAATTATTACAGAATTTAAATTGATTGATGATACCGGACTGAATAATGAAGGATTAAAAATAACCACTCATATTTAAACTATTTTTTGCCTCGAATTTAATTTTAACAAAAGTTAATTTAATTGGAATTTTTAAACCTACCTCATTTGCTTTTGTATTTTCACCACGCTCAAAAAAAAAAAATTAAAAATAAATATAAATTAAAAAAAAAAAAAGACCTGTCCAAATCGGAAATCAGACTGACGGCCGCTGGGAACAGTAAAATAAAATGACTCACTGGGGTAAAACTAGACTAATTCGTAATAATTAATAATTGTATTTATTTTCCTCTCACGTCCAACCGTTCCTCTAAAATATTTTTATTTCATACACATTGATAACAAACTCGTTACTTGTCAACTACTTGACAGGTAAAATAAAATTGTTTTATTTTTCCAATTAAATGATGAATGTTGATTTATTAAAGAACGACGAATGCACAATTGTTTTTTATTGTCGTAAGATAACTATTAATTACTTTGATATATTCAATTGGATATAATTTAAATAAATAAGGAATCGTCAAGAAAGGTAAATTAAACATATTTTAGTATTTTAATAAGATAATATTTTGAGAAATACTCTTCCGAAACTACATCGCCAATAGTAATTACAAATATAACTAACAACTAATTTAACAGTAAAATTTATATAGTTAAAACAATATAATACACACAAACAAAAATTATTAAATATAATTCAATAGTACTTTATTTAGATATTTGATCAGTGGTTCAAATGTTAAGTAACTATTTCCTAATAAACGATTATAAAAATAAAATTAAAAAATGAAAGAAAACTTTTGTTTCATATAGAATAAATGGTTTGAAAGAAGGTTTTAACTTATAAAAATTTTAAAGTTTTTATTCTTATACAATTAGAAAGCATATCAATTATTAAAACATCAGTACACTTTTTAGACGTGAATTTTCAAATAATTTCACCAGAGTTTCATTTTAACTCTCTTAAGAAAAAAAAAATATATAAACAATAACATTTTTAGAACAAAATATTCAACGTCTTAAAGTTAAATGCAATTTATTTTTTGTCCATTAATGTGGTAAAAAAAAAAAAACGACGAGTATAACGACAAATTTTATTTTTGGTTAGTATTTTAATTTGTTTGAATTTAAAAATAATAATACTCTAAAAGTGTTTATAATATAAATTATAATAACTGTTCAAGTATTTACTTTTATCTGTTAACTCGCAAAGAAGTGTAGCAGACACTCGGTACTCTAAATGTGTGTACATAAAAGAATAAACAAAGGATAAAACAAATATATTTTTGTTATCTCTATGTCCTAGTATTTTCGAAAAAAAATATGTTTTCTAAACGACAGATTTTCGGCAGAACGAAGTACTTCAATTATATCCGAGCTAAAGTCACTCTGTTGCTGTTACGTTTCACTATATCACGTACACAGTAAAATACTCCCACCACTATTTGTCTTCACAACTACAACTATATTACTACCACCAATACTTACTAATACTACTACTTCTACTACTACTACTACTACTACTACTACTACTACTACTACTACTACT